>NW_026731588.1:0-120506 GCF_028476545.2 Physella acuta
TCGCCTTCCGTGTTATATCTACTAAACCGGCACCGTAGGCACAGGGCAGTAGGCCAAAGGGTTTCACCGGCCCCGTCTGGAAATACTCTATTGTTAACGCGCACTTATCACGTCACCACATGACGTAATAAGGTTTCCTAATACGTCATCCTGTCATGGCTGACAGGATTATTTCCCTGTTACCAAAGCAGGATTCCATGTTGGTGATACTAGAATCGACATGGCTTCGGTGTTACGTAAAACCGGACTTGCTGTAAATCCGCACTGTTATCTATTCTGATAGTGCAATTTAGCTCCCCCCCCCCCCCACATTATTAATCCTTCTAATTATCTTTACACAAAGTCAACGTGAATATTGGTGAATATTGAAACATAAACGTGAAAGCATATGACTATTAAAACTACAGCGCCTAATCAGAGTTTCTTTCAGGCATCTCCCCCCCCCCCCCCCCCAAAGCACGTCTACCCCTCCCCCTCCCGCCCCAACGAAATAGAATTTATATGCAAAATATATACTTTTACCAGTGTCCGCCTCCCCCCCCCCCCCCCCCCCCCCCCCCCCCCCCCCCCACCCGGAATTTTCAAGTGAGAGAAAAAATTCTGAAAAAAACCCCACTTCGCAAAAGTAGATAAATATTGATACAAGAACCACAAAACAAAGTACTGTAAAAACGGCGACTACATAACAAAGACCCTGTAAAAACGACAACCACATAACAAAGACCTGTAAAAACGACAACTACATAACAAAGATCTGTAAAAACGACAACCACAAAACAAGACCTGTAAAAACGACAACACGCGAACCACCCACGTCTAACCCGATTCTTCTCCTAAAGACAAGGCATAACAAATGTACGGGAAAACCCGCAGTTTCCAACTTCTCGGAACAATTTCATTACCATCTCACTACGCGGCCGAATTAAAAAGTCATCCCATTCAATTTTCAGAGAGCTTTCCTTCTCTCCGCAGATACAACAGTTTTAGGGCATTTCCCCGGATGGGATGTTAAATATTTTAAAGTTACACCAAGTTCTTTAAACTGACTTGTCAAGTCTTTAACATTACTGCAAGAAAATTTGTTTTTTTTTATATATACGGTGTGGACTGGGGGCTTTTGAGAGAATTTTGTCACCTCTGGATGGTGTTAGACCTATTGAAACTGTAATCTAGTTTTAGCTGTGTTGTTACCACACATGAAAGATTTTGTATAAAAAAAAAACATTTAAAAAAAATAATAATTAAAAAAAAATAAAAAAAGCTAATCAACAACCGTAGCCTACATACAGATACGTCTTCGTAACACATTCAATATAAGATACTTCCATTTTTTAACTAACCCAAGATTAAAATCTCATACCCGTAATTATTTTTTCAAAAAGTGAAATATAACCCTAACCCTCAAGGGGAATAACTAAAAGACAGGCCCATGCTCTATAAATTACGATTTTTTTTCATTTATTTTAAAAGTGTACTCATTCAGTATTTGAGCGCTCAATACTGAGGGCTTGAGTTCTAGAGTTGATTGATTTTTACCAAATGAACGTTTGAACTGTGCATGTAATATGTCCTAGTTACAGTTATTTAATAGTCACGTGATTTGTTTTCTGACAGTGAGTGAAAGTATTCGTCAAGTCTCAGACCACGTGATGTGACGAAGTGACAGTTGAGTTGGAATTTTAAATTGTGCTCTGTCACATTTGAAGTTTAGGCTGTGACTTCTCCCAGTTGAAGTTTAGGTTGTGACGTGTCACTGTTGATGTTTTCGATTGGTTGACTTGTCGCATCTGAAATAATGAGTAAAATATTTGCCTTATACCAAGAAAGTGGTGGTGAAAATATCCGTGAAAAAAATAAATTTTAAAATTGTCTTGACGATAGTAATCAAAACCTGAAGTGGTTTTAATTTCACCAGCTTTTAAACTTTTTAATTGACTCCAAGCTCCATTGTGTGACAACTCGACAAGCGTCACTAATCACAGGAGCTTTTGGTTTTTTGAACGGTTTTTAGAACGGTTTTTAGAACGGTTTTTAGAACGGTTTTTAGAACGGTTTTAGAACGGTTTTTAGACCGTTTTTAGAACGGTTTTTTAGAACGGTTTTTAGAACGGTTTTTTAGAACGGTTTTTAGAACGGTTTTTAGAACGGTTTTTAGAACGGTTTTTAGAACGGTTTTTAGAACGGTTTTTAGAACGGTTTTTAGAACGGTTTTTAGAACGGTTTTTAGAACGGTTTTTTAGAACGGTTTTTAGAACGGTTTTTAGAACGGTTTTTAGAACGGTTTTTAAAACGGTTTTTAGAACGGTTTTTAGAACGGTTTTTAGAACGGTTTTTTAGAACGGTTTTTAGAACGGTTTTTAGAACGGTTTTTAGAACGGTTTTTAGAACGGTTTTTAGAACGGTTTTTTGAACGGTTTTTAGAACGGTTTTTAGAACGGTTTTTAGAACGGTTTTTTAGAACGGTTTTTAGAACGGTTTTTAGAACGGTTTTTAGAACGGTTTTTAGAACGGTTTTTAGAACGGTTTTTAGAACGGTTTTTAGAACGGTTTTTAGAACGGTTTTTAGAAAGGTTTTTAGAACGGTTTTTAGAACGGTTTTTAGAACGGTTTTTAGAACGGTTTTTAGAACGGTTTTTAGAACGGTTTTTAGAACGGTTTTAGAACGGTTTTTAGAACGGTTTTTAGAACGGTTTTTAGAACGGTTTTTAGAACGGTTTTTAGAACGGTTTTTAGAACGGTTTTTAGAACGGTTTTTAGAACGGTTTTTTAGAACGGTTTTTAGAACGGTTTTTAGAACGGTTTTTAGAACGGTTTTTAGAACGGTTTTTAGAACGGTTTTTAGAACGGTTTTTAGAACGGTTTTTAGAACGGTTTTTAGAACGGTTTTTAGAACGGTTTTTAGAACGGTTTTTAGAACGGTTTTTAGAACGGTTTTTAGAACGGTTTTTAGAACGGTTTTTAGAACGGTTTTTAGAACGGTTTTTAGAAAGGTTTTTAGAACGGTTTTTAGAACGGTTTTTAGAACGGTTTTTAGAACGGTTTTTAGAACGGTTTTTAGAACGGTTTTTAGAACGGTTTTTAGAACGGTTTTTTAGAACGGTTTTTAGAACGGTTTTTAGAACGGTTTTTAGAACGGTTTTTAGAACGGTTTTTAGAACGGTTTTTAGAACGGTTTTTTAGAACGGTTTTTAGAACGGTTTTTAGAACGGTTTTTAGAACGGTTTTTAGAACGGTTTTTAGAACGGTTTTTAGAACGGTTTTTAGAACGGTTTTTAGAACGGTTTTTTAGAACGGTTTTTAGAACGGTTTTTAGAACGGTTTTTAGAACGGTTTTTTAGAACGGTTTTTAGAACGGTTTTTAGAACGGTTTTTAGAACGGTTTTTAGAACGGTTTTTTAGAACGGTTTTTAGAACGGTTTTTAGAACGGTTTTTAGAACGGTTTTTAGAACGGTTTTTAGAACGGTTTTTAGAACGGTTTTTTAGAACGGTTTTTAGAACGGTTTTTAGAACGGTTTTTAGAACGGTTTTTTAGAACGGTTTTTAGAACGGTTTTAGAACGGTTTTTTAGAACGGTTTTTAGAACGGTTTTTAGAACGGTTTTTAGAACGTTTTTTAGAACGGTTTTTTAGAACGGTTTTTAGAACGGTTTTTTAGAACGGTTTTTAGAACGGTTTTTAGAACGGTTTTTAGAACGGTTTTTAGAACGGTTTTTAGAACGGTTTTTAGAACGGTTTTTAGAACGGTTTTTAGAGCTTTGAGACTGTACAACCCCAAGGTAGATATCTAAATAAATTACATCACAAAGGTTCTCAATGGTAATGGGACACCAGCGAGAAACGTCTCAAAGGTATTTGAGAGGTGTATAAATTCATTAAAAAATCATGCACAGCGTATTTACAATTAATATGGTTATAAAATCCTGCCTGTCTGGTTTTTTTCGGACTTTACTAAAGATTGGATGTATTTGATGTTTATAATATTTTCGGTAACTAAATAAAAATTTAAAAAAAAAGCAAAAACAATTTGGTTTTCACGTGTAATGGCGACATAAACATGGCATCCTGCTATTGGATAGGCTGCCATAGATTTTATTGTACACATTGTAAGCTAAAAATAGAAAACTAGGTCATGGGGTTTTAAATTTGCATTGTTATTTAAAAACTTGATCTGCAAAGTTTTGTAAACAAATAGTTATCGATCACTAAGTTACTGTACAGCCAATCAATATTTGTCTTACGAAAGTGAAACATCCGGTTATAACTTAGGCTTGATGAAAATAAATAGAAATGTAGCCTTAAACTCAACAAATTATTTTCAAGTTCTCTGGATTTGCAACTTTTATAGCATTTATTCTAAGAATATAAAATTTCTAAATTAATTTTAGGCTTAAGTTTTTATTTTTTATTTTTTTTTACGGTCTAAATCTAAAAAAACACGTTTTATTCCATGACAACAACATTATGGAAGGAATCTCGTCAACTCGCTCGCCTCCATTTGTAAACACGTTTTTGGAGTTCGTTTACTGCCACCCAATACCCGTTGAATCTGCTCCAATTCAACTCCGACCAACCATGAGTCCCCTCCCCAAAGATACATACCTGACCATACCCAAATCTACGATTAACCACATAGTCCACCAGGACCCCCCCCCCCCCCCTCCATAGGACGAAATATGTGAAATTTTTCTCCAAAACACATCTCCTACCTACCCAGAGACTCATTATCCTAGACCCCCCCCCCCCCCCCGCCCTAAAACTCTCTTGCATCTAGGATCTAACGCCTCACTTTGCATACCTCCCAACCCCCAACTTTGCATACCTCCCAACCCCCAACTTTGTATACCTCCCAACCCCCAACTTTGCATACCTCCCAACCCCCAACTCTGCATACCTCCCAACCCCCAACTTTGCATACCTCCCAACCCCCAACTTTGCATACCTCCCAACCCTCAACTTTGCATACCTCCCAACCCCCAACTTTGCATACCTCCCATCCCCCAACTTTGAATACCTCCCATCCAGCTTCTCACAATCTTAACTATTACCACCTTACAAACCCCCAATCAAATCCCCCACAATCTCAACTTTCACCACCCCACAAAAATACCTCTCAACTTTTACCACTTTACAAACCTCCAATCAAATGCCTCACAATTTCAACTTTCACTATCATATAAATCTCACAATCTAAACTCCATCCTCATACACACCTCCCCCCGTCCCCTCACACTCCCAACCCCCTACTCCAATCACACCGCCACCACCCCTCTCACACCCACATCTGTTTCCCGAACACCCCGGAAAAAAAAACGCCCACACCCGAGATTTAATTTAGCGCGAATATCTTGGCCCCGTGTGTGGACGAGAAACAGACTATGTCGTGTCCAGTCTGTGAAGAGTTTCCTTCATTTTCCGCCGGTTTACATCCGAGTTTCCTCACCGTCGGGCCGTGCGGTCACACAGGAGCCGGCAACTGACCCGGCTGGTCACTCGATTAGCCGGCAGTAATTAAACTAGCCGGTTATATATATTAGCCGGTGCCAATTAGGGTGGTCAAGCACAGAGCGAAAGCTTACCAGAATTTGTCTTTTGATTCGTGGTTTTTTTTTAATCGTAGTTCCGTTTTTTTAGATGTAAAACCTATAAAAATATCAGACCTAATGACCTGCAGTGCAAAATTAGTAGTGTTAAAATAGTTTGGTGGTTATGAATTATCGTGTGATAGCCTTAACTAAATGTTCTACTTTTATCCAGACGATTTAATCCAGATATCCATAGCGCAGGGCACAGTGGATAATTTAAAGCTACAGCTGGATTACAGTATTCCTAAATTAAACACTCAATCTCATCTAATTCCAATGTCGTCATTAGCTTTAGATCCGGACCAGAAATAGTTGATTCCAAAGTCTCCTAGTATAGGACTAGATCAGTTGATATCAATATCTACCAGATGATTAACTCTTAATTAACATGCTCTAGCAAAGGATTACACTTACTTAATAAAATAACAAAGCTTTTAGTGTGCTTTCTATAATGTCTTTCTTTATTAACTAACGCTGAAAGTTGGGAGTAAATTTAAATCATATTCTACACATATGCTACACATCACGCGAACCGCACACTGCCTTATATATATATATATATATATATATATATATATATATATATATATATATATATATATATATATATATATATATATATGTATATATATATATATATATATTATTCGGCGCGATCAATCTGATTAAAGAAAATTTAAATCAATTTCTCATCCATAAATTATTTTTGGCCCAAACAGGTGACATGACACTGTTTCAAAAAGAAAATAATTCACAATCCAATCTGGCAAATCCGTTTATCTTTTGGCCTGAATCGAGTTCCCTGTCATACAAAAAAAAAATGCGAGAATGACATATCCTTTTTATATTGTATTGTAACATCAACATAACATGTTATTTCTCATAGAAGACCAACAACATATAAAAAAATTATATGTTTTAATAAAATAATATTTTGATATAGATTTTATAAAATTTTGTGATAACAAATGACTTGATATAAAATAAGAGAAAATAATCCCCACTTTTATGTAAAAATAGATCACGCGTCTGTAAACAAAATATATGTAACTATTTTAAGGATAATTTTATATGTCCTTCATTTTTGGGCGTGCTGCTGTATTGTTCTGCGACAATTAGTAATGGGGAGTAACTCCCATCAATGTACATGTACGACGTGGATCATATCGTAAGTACATTATAAAAGAAATTAATCCAATTTTTACAACCGAACTCTATTTTAATGTACACGTTATAGTTAGGTGGAGGACTTTTTAAAAATGGGGCTTAGGGGTTATAATAAGGGGAAATTTATAGATGCTTTGTTTTGCTTAAATTCTCTCCTCCCCCCACCCCTCTTGCCCTTCCTTTCTCTACGCACGCACTTTCCCATTTGGATCTTCCAAACTCACTTCGTTGTAAAACTTATCCCTTTTTTATTGAGACTCCGAAGGACAATTTATTTCGTAGAAACAGAACTTTCCTCTAAGTAGGCTATTTTTTTTTAATCTTGTAGAAACTGAACAGAAACACATTTCCCACAAATCTTTTCCTTATCTCATAAGTCGACCAGACCCAAGGCCAAACGTTCACTTTGTCTGAACTCAAAAATCTATTTTTAGCCCACCGGACCCCCAACCCATGCACGATTGGCACAAAATGGCCGGGACCCAACTTCCGGCTGCCCGCTCTCCCGAAGTTGTAATTGTTCACTGTGACCAGTGGCTAGAGTTGAAGAGACAATCGTATCATTCGATTAGGGGGTGAGCCGATTGTATGAAAGCATTACCTTCCTTTGCCCGTTTCTATTCGGAGTGTCGAGTTATTGTCAAATAGTCTCGCCCCGGTTAGACTAATCCCTAGGTAACGCAGAGGCGTAGCGAAAGGGGGCGGGGGGGGACATATGTCCCCGGGCGCCGACCTTAGGGGGAGGGGGGGGGGCGCCAAATTGAAAGTTTGAGGGGGGGGGGGTGCAAATGAAAAGTTCGAGGGGGGGGTGCAAATCGAAAGTTTGGGGGGGGGGGGTGCAAATTAAAAGTTCGAGGGGGGGTGCAAATCGAAAATTTGCTCCCGAGGGGGGCGCCAAATTGAAAGTATGTCCCCGGGCGCCGGGAAGGGTCGCTACGCCTCTGAGGTAACGCAATGGAAATTGAATTTCTAATCAGAAGTAATGGGGCCGGTTGTGTGTGGCTTATTAGAATTCCACACACGTGTTGGCGTCGAGAGTTTAAAAAAAAATTGGAACTTACAAAAAATAAACATTGCATGTAGGGAATATTCACCTTGCTTTGATTTAAGGATTTTTAAATTTTTTTTTGTAATTTATGACAATACAACTCCATCTTATACTTAGGCTATAAAAATAAAATAAACAGATCAACTGTACGTTATCTACCCTACGGAGTTACAGGTGTGAGGTATCGTCTGCTATGTATTATATTATCTGGGGTATACTATAATGCTGATGTAATAGAAACAATGTATAATGCATTGAAAATTCATTCAGTATTACTTTATTGATATAATAATTTGAAGTCACACACTCTCATACACACGTACACTCACATACACACACCCATATATATATATATATATATATATATATATATATATATATATATATATATATATATATATATATATATATAAAGTAAGAATGTATGTATTCAAGTAGTTTGCTCTATCAATAAACTAAACTCTCACTTATAATTGAAAACAATGTAGTTGTTGTACAGAGCAATCAATCTTACCTAAACTGTTACCTCCCTCATCAAGTAGTGTGATACTCCATATGTTTTAGGATATTCACCTTCTGATAAACATGTTTGATGTTCAGATCGAAGTTTGTCTATCAGTAATATAAATCGATTTTCGTCTTTTTTATTGTGGACTACATATAATAGAGTACTACACGATCTATTCCCTCGAGTCGGGTAATATAGTCCCTATTTCATGTACTTTTCGATAAATAGAAGGACATTCATAATGTAAATAAGCGAATATTTTTTTTACCTTACCTTCTCTTGTATATCGCGTTTTATATCTTATATTTTCAACAAACACGAACTTTCAAATTGTCGACATTTTCACAAGCATTAATTAATGTTTTGACTACTTTCAGAGTCACGAGTAGCATTTCTTAATTAAACAAACTCGTTTTCGTTAATAAAAGTATTGGTAGCTCGTGAGATCTTCTACGGCATATTGCAACATACTTTAGCGACTATATTTAATAAAAACATTAAATGTTTTATTTTCTTACTTCCCGTGCATTTAAAGCATACAGGCCTAGTTGTATATGTTTTTATGTTTGTTTTATTATGGCATATAACGTTTATAAAGCCACACAACTCTTTTCGTATATATATATATATATATATATATATATATATATATATATATATATATATATATATATATATATATATATATATACGTGTTGGTGTTTATATATATATAAATATATATATATATATATATATATCTATATATATCTATATATATATATATATATATATATATATATATATATATATATATATATATATATATAAACACGTAATTAAGCAGCAGTCTGATTAATCTTTGGCATAGTAATTACACACTCTATTGACCATTCTGATCAATGTAAATCAACGAGTCACAAAAAATTTCCAGTAAAATTTAGCCATCGATTAATTAAACGTAGGGTGTAATTAATTAGAATTATCAGGATGAAAAGGTTCGATAATTAATCGCGTAATTACGCCCATGCCCCGTGCGCGCATGCCCGGTGTCATGCTCTTGTGGGGTCTCGTTGGTTATCACGTGACGAGAATTCGTTCTGCGACTGACACCGATATCTACAATTTTAAGAAATAGGGTCAACTAGCTTTATAACTGTATAGCTTTCACTTAATTACAATTTTATCTGCTTAGTTACAACCTCCTTTAATCAGTATGTTTAAGATATTGATCCATCATTATCCACTCTATACATCGATTTTAAAATTACCTTATATTTTAATGACAGACAGACTAGCGATTGATTGCCACTTTCATACAAACCTACATTTGTCCACAACCCACAAAATAAAATTCACAAATAGGAACATAATAAGGGTCGCTATAACCCCAGAAATAATGGTCGCTATAATACCAGAAATAACGGTCGCTATAACCCCAGCAACAACGGTCGCTATAACATCAGAAATAAAGGTCGCTATAACACCAAAAATAACGGTCGCTATAACCCCAGCAACAACGGTCGCTATAACCCCAGCTACAACAATCGCTTTAACCCCAATCCCAACAGTTGCCAGAACCCCTGCATCAATTGTTGGTCGCTCGCAAACCCGCGTTAGAACCCCTTTAAACCTCATTAAGCCCTACGACTCCCTCAAAAGATATGATCGAAAGAAAACAACTAAAATTATCAGGTAAGTAGGCCTTCGACGATGGGTCGCAATTGAAACATTCGCATTTTGAACATGCTTCAATCTTAAAACACTGAATCAATCTCTTAGACAACAGTACAAAATTACGTCACAGGTTGACCTCCATATTAGTCCCGCGTTTTTTTCCTTTATGTCGTCTGCTTCCCTTTCGAAACACCGACTACACAATCATGGACACAGGGGAGGTAATCAACAAGTATGTGGGCAGATTGACAACAAGGGAGAGAAGAAGTGAGAGCAGGGAGGTAACAAAGGGCAGGTACACACAACCAAACCGTTCAATACTTGACTAGCACTATTGTTCCGTGTATTCTGTGGTTACTTAAACAAATGGAGATCCAATATATGCAAGCTTTGTTATAATACTTTCATTTTGTTGTATTTTTAAGATAAAGAAAATAAAACACTAGCCTCGGTTTTTTCTTAACAGATCTCCAAACCTAATTTATTTATCATATATTATATTTTCTTTTTTTTTGTAACTTAAATTGCTTTATATACGTTTAACAATAACAAATATTAAAACCAGAGAGGTGGTTAAGTGACTTTGAAGGCACTTGAAACATTGTGAAATGGTTTTTTTTTTGTTACGGAGAAAAAACTGGTGTAAAAAAGGTAGAATTATCCCATAAATTAAACATTAAAAGTAGGCTACACTCTCGAAATTTAATTAAAAAGCCAGCAGTATAAGAAAAAAAGCTCTGAAAATAGTCAAGGAGACACATGGGTTTCTTCTCTGATGTTAGCTAAGACTAACACATTTTCTTCAATACTCACGCGCTTAGACTTTCTGCGATTATACTTTTGTCAAATCAAAACTTCACGCATACTGAGAAACATCTGAAACACTGCACATGCCCTTGTCGTGACAAATACTTGCTTGTCTTAAATACTAACTACACCATCGTTTTATACGACACAGTTTCGAATGTTCCTATGCTGACCATTAGTTTACAACAGCTTATAACATCGAATTCCTATTGACCATCGAGTAAAAAAAAAATGTCTTAACTTTACATTCTCATCCTTGTGCTGCATTCCTTGATTGTCAAAACAGAGTTTTTGTTTATTTCCTGACTTTTTTTTCGTTGGCTCCGAGAATATACGCTCTCTGCAATCACTGTATGATCTATCGATTTCTTGTGTGATTGATTTTGTCTTCAATCCTCTCCTCTCTTGTGGCTTCGCAAATTAACCAGATATTTCAGCCGGATTTCGATTGGATACAATCATTCTGCCCGGTATTTGTTTGATTAGTTTGTCACGGAGGGTAATTAGACCGCGTGGAATTATATCCATAACCCTCTTTGATATCAAATAGCTATTTATGGAGAAAAAAAATTAGCTAAAGCAGATCTTTTTTTTTAATATGAAAAATTCAAAGTAAAAAATATATTCTACAAAACGTAATAATGCCTTATTTTTAGATATTAATACTGCCTTCAGCTTGTTTTTATATTCACCGTCTTTACATGTAATGCAAAGGAGGTATTAATTCTTATGATTAAGGTGCATACTTTTTTTTTTAGACGTACAATGGCTATCAACATTCCCTAGTGAATAATTTCTCTTTTTATATCTAACTCCCCAGGGAATTAATAAAAAGCCGAACTCTTTCAACAGAAAGTTTTGTTCTTTATGCCTCTACCCAAAGTACCGGCACATTAACTTTTGATTTACATTTGCTCATTAACTTGCTTGAATAGAATCACCCCTCGCGAGCTGCCACTACCAAACGTATCATTTTTCTGCAATTTTACTTTCTTGTATACGAAGTATAGTAAGAGTGTTGTAATCGTTCAAAAAATCGAAATAGTGATTCTCACAAATCTTGACGTTGAACGCCTCCCTGAGTCGGAAAAACTAAGTTTTGCAATTCTGTCGGTATGTCTGTGTGTGTGTGTGTGTTTTTGTGTATGTGTCTGTCTGTGTGTGTCTATGAACACGATAACTTGAGTACCGTTAAAGCTAGGTTGATGAAATTTCACATATAAGTATCATATCAAATTAGTAGTTCTGTATCAACTTTTCAGCGACTTCTGGTAAACGGAAGTGGAACATATTCTACTTTCGGTTTTTCAAGAAAAAGAAAAAAAAACGTGTTCACAGACATACATACACACATACACACATACATACACATACAGAGACATACGGGCAAAGTTACAAAACTATGTTTTTCCAACTAGGGAGGTGTAATACGTCGAGATTTGTGAAAATATCGATTTCATATTTTTTGCACGTTTACAGTACTTTCTCTATACTGCGTATACGAGAAATAAAAAATTGATTTAAAATGACGTCTATATCCCGAGTTGCTATCCCCCGTAGTGTTATATAAGTATATCCGATAATGTAAAGGGCAGATCACTGCCGCTTTATTTTAATACATCTTCTAATGCCTTTTGTTTCCCTTGTTTATTTCACTTTTTTTGCCTTAAACATTTAATTTACCGTATCAGTTTGCCTTGCCATTGTGTATGATAAATTGCCCATTTTCTTATACAGCAGAACCTCTCGTCCTGGGCATTTAATATGTTCCACTTGTATACTAAAAGACAATGTCTGTCATAATACTACTAAAGCTCATCGGACTTCCGTTTGTATGGCAATATATATATATATATATATATATATATATATATATATATATATATATATATATATATATATCAGTGGCTTAGCGAGGTCGGGTTTCACCCGGTGCGGCACTTAATGGTGTCACCCCCCAGAGGCGTAGCGACCCAGCACCCACCCCCTCGAGTTTTCAATTTGCACCCCCCCCCCCCCTCAAACTTTCGATTTTCACCTCCCCTCAAGTTTTTCTCAATATATTTTGCTATTTTTGCCTTGGTGTCACCCCCTAAATGGTGTCACCCGGTGTGGTCCGCACCCCCCGCCCCCCTTCGCTACTCCCCTGATATATATATATATATATATATATATATATATATATATATATATATATATATATATATATATATATATATATATATATATATATATATTTGTGGCTGTGTGTGTGTGTGTGTGTGTGTGTGTGTGTGTGATTTATTTATTTATTGTTTCGGAGTCCCCAAAGGTGTACATAGTGAGAGTAATTTGCGTTACGTAGTGCGGATGAAAGAACTTTTACCAAAGGGAAACTACATCGTCTAGTCTAATTAAAAAAAAAGTGCTTCCAAATGTTTATTACCTGTAGCGCAAAATACATTGTCTTTATTTGGCGGTCGTACCGAAAATCAAATCACCTTTTGGTGCGAAACAATGAAATAATATGTGTACATTCATACTGATTAAAGCTTTTAATAGTTTCTGTCAAATATTTTAAAACTTTTGTTTTTTATTTTTCGCCAACAGGAAGAAAGTCAAGCTATGGAGAAAAAATCAGTAGATTTAGATGAGGAGAGCGAACTAGCAAAGCGACCATTCGATTCCATTTCCGGCAGTCATGGTTTGTCAGGATTTGCCAAACGACCATTCGACTCAATTTCCGGTAGCCACGGCTTATCAGGATTCGCCAAACGGCCATTCGACTCAATTTCCGGTAGCCATGGTTTGTCAGGATTCGCCAAACGACCATTCGACTCAATTTCCGGTAGCCACGGTTTGTCAGGATTCGCCAAACGACCATTCGACTCAATTTCCGGTAGCCACGGCTTATCAGGATTTGCCAAACGTCCATTCGACTCAATTTCCGGTAGCCATGGTTTGTCAGGATTCGCCAAACGACCATTCGACTCAATTTCCGGTAGCCATGGTTTGTCAGGATTCGCCAAACGACCATTCGACTCAATTTCCGGAAGCCATGGCTTGTCAGGATTCGCCAAACGACCATTCGACTCAATTTCCGGTAGCCATGGTTTGTCAGGATTCGCCAAACGACCATTCGACTCTATTTCCGGTAGCCATGGTCTTTCCGGCTTCGCCAAACGACCATTCGACTCAATTTCCGGTAGCCATGGTCTTTCCGGCTTCGCAAAACGACCATTCGATTCCATTTCCGGAAGTCATGGTCTGTCTGGATTCGCCAAGCGACCTTTCGACTCAATTTCCGGAAGTCACGGTTTGTCAGGATTCGCTAAAAGAGATGTGTCCGAGGAAGATGAAAGATCGTTCGCTTTGTCTGGCGAAGAAGTGGAGGATATTTTCGAGGATTAAAAATTCAACCAAACTATATTGTTATTTTCATCTGTTACAAAAGCAATGACCGAAGTCATGTTTCTTACTTAACAAAACTAGCTCTACTGAATCAATGGAAACTTTTTCACGTGAAACTTCATCTGTTGGCAAACATCTGAAGATCAAATACCTGGCGAACAGGACCTAAACTAAGACCTTTACACGAATTCTGTTTTTTAAGTCACATACACACTGTCATTTCTAGCAAAATAATTTTATTTTTTCCCCTTTTTGAGAAATTAATTGAAGAAGAAGCTGAGACACGCATGCATGGTCACGTGATTTCTAAATAAAGTATCAATTCTTCTTGTGTTTTGGCATTGGTATTTTTGCTTGGTGTGGCGTACGTGTATTAGGTCACAAGGCTATAGGCAATTTCAGTGGCGTCACTAGGTCGTGTGACCCGCTTTAATAACCCTCCCTGTATTATTATATAAGCTGACCACATTATCCCTTCATATACCGAGCTTAAGAAATATATGAATTCTAATTCATCTGCCCAATGTATCGCTAGATCAAAAGATAAATCTTTACTTTACTATTAAATTTGTTTAACCGAATAAAACAATGTTTTGAAAGTAAAGTTTACGACTCGTCGAGTTACTATCAAATGACGTCACTCAATGCCGACTGCCTTGTGTCGATATTTGGCAGTTTAGCCTCTTTGTTGTACTTAATATGAACAAAGATGGTCAGACTATTAAAATATAATCTTAATTTATACGAGTTCACATGAAACAACAATCACTTTGATGCTACAAAACTTAATGATGAAACTTATTGAAAAATTAAACAAAAACCATTCGTACTTCTTAAACAATGCATCAGTTAAATCAATTCAATGCTCCGCATATCTAATCATCTAGTTATGTTGTCCAGAGGTACACAGCTAGCTCAAACACGTGGGTCCACCACTACAATAGAATCTCGTTTCAATCTGATATACAGCTTCAACTGAAAGGGGGACAATCAGAGTTTCTTCCAGGCATCTCTTCGGGAGGGCGAAGAAAGTCTACCGCCTCTCCGAACTAAATGGAATTTATATAAACATTAGTGCCCCCCCCCCACCCCCCCCCCCCCCCCTAAGAAAAAAAGTCTGGAAGAAACACTTGGACCAATGTGTTGCTGTTTGCACTTCCTCTGAATCTTCCTGGGAACTAGGAGGTTAACCAAACTTGAGAAAACCAATCACAAAGCCTAAAACATATTGGAGAAAACAAAAAAGAAAAAGAATTAAAAGAATTTTAAAGTTCCATTAATTTATTTATATTTATATGACGTTACACATTTACGGTTTACAACATGAGAAACAGGTCTCAATAAACCACCCGCATATTTATCAAACAACTCAGATACATGGTGAAAAAAACAGGATCAGGACAACGGGAACTGGGCATAAGGACAACCAAAAACACATGCTACCCATCAACCCCCAGTTAACATTCTATTTTCAGAAGTTAATTCATACTAGGTAACATATCGTTGTTCCCTATTTTCTTATTGAATTTTTTTTAGTAAAAATCTAAATCCAAAACCAGAACTTCACGTGGTGGAAAAATGAGTTGAAATCACCAAATCTCTGACATCACAGTGTTTACAATAGAGAGACGGAACTACCATGTGGTCTAAATATAGCTATGACCCATTTACAGCTTTTTTTTTGTTAGCCTTGCTATACTATGGTGTAATAGCGAAATAAAATATTTCTTTATGAAGTTTCAATTTGCATGTTTGCATAACCGAATTTAAGACTGCTATACAAATTTAAAAAAGAATGAAATTAAGTACGTCGATAATAAATCAATATTTTTACAAATAATAAATACATTTAAGCAAAGAGATATCCTAATTGAACGCAAGTGAGAAATAATTACAGAAAAAATTCATAAAAAACGTTTTAATAACAAACTTTTATGTAATAATGCACTAAAAAGTAGAAAATAAATTATAGACTACTATTTAAATAAATATAAAGAAAAGCGTGGGTCACTTTAGTATCTATTGGATACCTTTACTAATGTTAAGGAAGACACCCACGCTTTTCTATATAGTTAATTAAATAGTAGTCTATAATTTATTTTCTACTTTTTAGTGCATTATTACATAAAAGCTTGTTATTAAAACGTTTTTTATGAATGTTTTTTTCAGTACTTTACATGTTTTATTTACAATAGAGTTACATGACTAAAAACCATTGCAAGCCTACTGAACGTGATGGCGCAGCTATTGAACGTACCGTGATGGCGCAGCTATTGAACGTGATGACGCGTGTGGCGTGGTTGGCTAGACATGCCTAATAATTTGGTCCAAATTTTAATTAATTCATAAAAAATTAATTAGGCATCCAATTAAGTCAAATTTAGTTTCAGATTGCATTGTCTTCATGTCTTGACCCACGTGCCATCTTTGAATCGTATCGGTCAAGTAGAACTGTCCGAATTTTCACTCCTGCGTTTCGGTCTAGACAGACTGAAGACAGACTGACGAGGAAGTGAGTTAAATAAAAGCTTGTAAAAAAAGCAACATATGAAAGTAATTGACCAGCTTTGGTTTTAGCTTAAACTACCTCTCTAGGTTACACATCGTCAAGATTCTCAGAATTAAAAAAATATAAAACAACACATTCACTAGTCTTACAGATATCCGGGAGAGCGTAATACTCATTGACAAATATTCAAATACTAGGAAATTAGAAAATCTAACACAATCGTTCTCCATTGATTCACAAGTCTTGTGTAATCTCTTCACTGTTGCCAAGAAATTCTTGTGTAATCAATACTAGTACAAAAATTATGTAATTTACACAACATACAAATATATTTAAAATAGTAAATTTCAACAGAAATAAAAAAAACGTTAAAATTTAAACAACAGTCCTGAATCACGTGTCATGTCACTCTATTGGACAATATTAATCCACGTGACGTTTTGGTCATTTCTTCCCCATTTCCGGTTTATTCGATGGTCTAAGTGCTGAATGAATTCTTCAAAAACTCAGTCGACTGGATCGTTCATCCGTGACTAATACATCAAATTGGAAAGGAAATGAACAGATGATTTTTGACGTGAGGGGCTAATGGTATTCTTGTGGGGAGACCTACTCTCAAGGCAAACACACCCAGCCTTATACAGGACCTGGGTCGGGATGGGGGTGGTAGGGGGTGGTGGCTACATGGGTGTATGACATCGATCAATGTCTACACGTTCCAGTCTACTTGATGCGTGTCTCGACTATGATCAGACATGTTTTTAGAAGATAGACAGTTCCCTTTATTGACATGTGAAAGAAAAAAAAGGAAAGTTTGGTGGTGTAGTCACGCACAAGATGGCGCGGCGCCAGGAATGGAGAAAGACAGGGGAGCCACCCGATTTTACAGGGGCACCCACTCTTAAAGGGGCACCCGATCTTATAGGGCACCCGCTCTTACAGAGGCACCCGCTTTTACAGGGGCACCCACTTCATGAACATTCGGGTTGTGACAGGAATATCTGATGTGCAGATAACACTTCTAATCAAGTTAATTATTGTTCTGAGTCATTCTCATTTCATCGGTTGGGCAGTTCCTCCCCCCCCCCCCCCAAGAAGCACGTCCCCAAACAACCCCCTCGCCCCAGACAAAAAATATATTATTTACATAGATAATATAAACTTAAACCAGTGCCCCCTCCCATTCCGAACATTTGAGGTGTTACCCCGGGGAACATGTCTGAAAGAAACACTGCCCCTATGGATATCAAGTATACATATCAAGTATACTCACAGTGGCGTAACTATCTTACTTTAAACCATGTTTGGAAAACCATCTATCTCCCAACGTATAGTTTTGTGTTTAAATAGAAAGTTAAGTGAACTTGCTGTGAATACAGCATAAGTTTTATAAACCCTACCCACCACTCACCCTCCTTTATACTCATTAAAGAATTTAGCAAAATTATGCACACGTTTGATTTGAATTACTCCAAATTCTTGTAAGGAAGGCAACTCTCGTATGATACTGCTCGATACAAAACATCGTTTATTCCCCTTAGGCGAGTAGTAATTTTTTCCAAGTGAACAAAGGGCGGTATCTATTGATGTGTACGCGAACATGTCACCCATTCATCTCCTTAATTGCCTGCCCCTAGTTAGCAGTATCTGAATCAATCGACACAGGTGTGACGTATATTGTAAACTGCTACTTAATGAGTTGGTTGTTAGATAGGTATTTATAATGACAACATTGGTCACAAATTTTTAATGTACTACAAATTAGAAAGATGTTAAAATTACCTTTCAGTAACTGGAGGTCCATGGTAGTTAAAGTAGAGTTCACTTGTTTCTGTGACCTCGGCATATGATGAGATAGTGTAGTCAGCGCTTTGTCCATCTGGTTGTACTTTCCATTTAGTGAGTCAAGTACTCATAACCACTGGGTGGACTCATGGACGTCCTACAGAATTGAGCCTGGGACTTTAGGCAGCAGTCGTACGCTTTAGCGTCCAACTACACCGTCACATTAAGAATAAAGGTAGAAATGTACTATGGTGATCTTAAAACGTCAGTTCCTTAGCTAGGAAAGGATGTGGAACTACTACAGAGACAGGAAAGCTTAAAGTACCAGCTGATAAAGAGAAGTTTAGCAGTGTTTCTTTCAGACTTTTTTCTCGGGGGGGGGGGGGGGGGGGGGGCACTGGTAAAAGTATATATTTTCTTCGTGGAGGGGATGGGCGGTATACTTACTTTAGGAAGAAACTCTGACGTTTCTATTGCCCGATTTATTCGGAGAGGAGTGTTTTAGTGCAACTATATTTGACATCATGTGCCCAACGTTTGCAAGTAGAACTAGTATTATAATAGCAAAAACTATTAAAAATCGCGTGCGTGATAAAATTCTCTTCGACACCAATAAAGAGTGTATCATTATTACAAGCTTTTATTACAAGCTTTTATTTAACTGACTATCTCTGTCTGTCATCTGAAATAGTACTCAAGTTATAGGCTTTTGAAAATTTCAAAGTAGAAAAAGTTCCATTTTAGGTTATCGGAAATCGCTCAAAAGTTGAAACGGATCTACGATTTTGATATAATACGTATATATGAAATTTCATCAATCTAGCTGTAATGGTACTCAAGTTATCTTGTTTACACACACAGACAGACAGACAGACAGACAGACAGACAGACAGACACACATACACACACACAGACATACGGAAAAGATTGCGAAACTATGTTTTTCGACTCAGGGAGCTATACAAAAATCTAGATTTTTTTGTGTGCACGATCACAAGACTTTCTCTATACTTCCTATATATGAGAAAGTAAAAAATGGAATAAATCAAAGACTACTTGTCCACGACTAAAAGCAAAGGTTTGGTGGTCTGATATAATGTTAGGTAATGAGCTTAGTCAGAAAATATAACAAAAGTAAGCTGATTAATTGATCTAAGTACAGCTTTGAGGAAAATGTAATTATTTCTTAGTACATAATCTAGTCGGAAAAACATGTATTAGAGGCTGGGGATTGCAAAGCTTTAGACAAGGAAACATTGACGGAAAAAAATATTGGTGGTGATTTGATCTGATAGTCAGAAGCCACCGTACCATCAGGCAAGTTGCCGTGCTAGACCAATGAGAGGGTCGATCACCCAGCCTCGTTGTGAGCGCGCGCCCACGGTGGGGCAGAAGATATAAAACAGGCGCGCCGGGACGCAGACAAACTGTCGTCACTTCTCCAAGTTCGTGTTTAACGCTAGGAACAAGACCATCCCAGCAGACAGCAAGCGGACAGAACATCTCAGAACAGAACCCAAGTTGTCTAGAACAAGATACAGCCATGAGCCCAATAATGTTGACAGTTTTTTCCCTGCTACTTATTCTGGCTGTAGCAGATGGCCGACGAGTAAGTTCTTGGTTCGCTGTCTACATTTTGTTTGTTTTCTTCTTAACTTTTTTCCCCAATACATTTCTTTTCGACCGTATAGAAACTGACAGTTCAGCAGAAAAAAAAGTCTTAACTTTACATTATCATCCTCGTATATTTCATTCATTGTCAAAACAGAGTTTATGCTAATTTCCGGGCATTTTTTCTTTGACTTAGAGGTGAATATATGTTCTCTGCAATCACTGTACAATCTATCAAGTTCTCGTTTGATTGATTTAGTCTTCAATCCTCCTTTCTCTTGTGGCTTCGCAAATTAGCCAGATATTTCAGCTGGGTTTCGATTGGATACAATCATTCTGCCCGGCATTTGGTTGCTTTAATTGTAACGGAGGGTAATTAAACTGCGCGGACGTATATCCATATACCTCTTTGATATCAAATAGCTATTTATGGACAGAAAGCATTAGCTAAAGCAGGTTTTTTTTCAAATCTAAAAACTTGTAAGTGAAAAATATAATTTGCATAACTTAATAATGCTCTATTTGTGATATTAAAAATGTCTTCGTCATGTTTTTATAAATACTGCCTTTGCATTTAATGCATATCAGGTATTAAATATTATGATGACATTGAATGCTTTTTTTTCAAAACAATTACGTTGCAAAATATTTAAGTCTAATATTTTAAATTTTTGCTTTTCATTTTTTTTTTTACACCAGGAAGTGAGTCAAGGTGTGGACGAAAAATCAAAAGACGATTATTTGGACGAAAAATCAAAAGACGATTATTTGGACGAAAAATCAAAAGACGATTATTTGGACGAAAAATCAAAAGACGATTATTTGGACGAAAAATCAAAAGACGATTATTTGGATGAAAAATCAGAAGACGATTACAGTTCAGACTACTCAGATTCCGCTAGCGATGGTTTAACAGGATTTGCCAAACGACCTTTCGACTTAATTTTGCAGTATTGTCTGTATGTCTGTGTATGCCTGTATGTTTCTAATTTTGAGTAATTTCCGGTGACCGGAAAAAACAGTATTTCCAATTATTTTTTTTAAAACGCATGTTAGTTTATAAAGTACTTATGTTCCGCACTTTTATACACGCATTGTTTGCAGTTCATTTGCTGTGCCATTCTTTTTTTTCTACGTACTTCTATAGAGTCCTTGCAAAACGTGACCTTAATCACGTGATACCTACGTCCGCCGCCACGGTGGTGAACACTCGCAAGTAAACAATCAGCTGTTTCGCAGCTTCGGGCGCGTTTCAAAATGTGTTCACTATATATTGAGAGCCTCGCATCCACAGAACTTAAACAATACGTAAAAAACTTTCAGGAATTGAAGATCGTTAAATTCGTGTTGACATAACATTCAGGAGTATAGATAATTTAAATATAGAACTAGTTAGTATACATTCTAGATTCTCTAGTTAAGTTTAAGATTTAGTAGCAATAGATCTTGTAGATCTACGCAACAGTAACAAACGTGATACCACTTAACCCGCACACAACCCCCAATAAAACTGCTTATCTTAACCACATTATTCCTTCATATGCTTACTTCACAGGTGAGCTCTACACCTACCCAACTCTACTTCACCTGCCCTGTGTCCCGCCAAGTTCTGATAGGCAGCTTTATCATTCACATCTAGAACATTTTTCTTTATTGTCGTGATGTGTCTCGAACTCGTATCACCCGCATGGTAACTATTACACTACCATCTTAGCTATGTGTGTACTTATAAATTAGTGCAGAATTAGTGCTATAATATACTGCAAAGTAAGAAACTTCAGTTAAGCGAATAGGTCCTATTATTTCAAATTAAATTATATCCCAAACTAGCCAATTCCATACCTAAACAAACAAGGATTTATATAAAATAATTAAGGCCTGAAATAGTTTAGTGTAGAAACTCATAGATTCTAGATCTAGATTTAACTAAATCTATATGTAGAATCTAAGGCTTAAGTCTGGTTTTTTTCGTATAGATCTAGAACCTGGATAGATAAATCCCATGTATTATCGAAATAGATGATCATTGAAGCAAAAAAAGCAAAGAATTATTTCAAATATTTAAGGACTAACATAGTTTAATAATGAAACTCAATATTTTAAACTATTTAATTTTGGTTTGACCTATACTCTAGAATTTAGATCAAGGATTGACTTTCCCTTTGTCAACAGCTGATCCGTAGATCAAGAGAATCAGAAGATACCCGGCATTGCCCACCCTAACAAGTACCAACTAAAATCAAAACACAAAAACAAGCAAACATAACACAAACACAAATACAAACATAAAAAAGGAAACAAAAAAGCAACCAAAAGCAAACGAAAACAAACTAAATCCAAACGCAAACACCAACCCAACCACAAATAAAACCCAACACAAACACAATGAAAACACAAGCGCAAACATAAATGCAAAGTGCCCACAGTCTAGCCCATGGCGCCAAATCGCACCATGCTGATGCGTCGGCGGAACCGCCTGTTTCAGATAAGTAAACGAATATAGTACTCCAATTTGTTCAGTCTTTTGCATTCACTTAAACGAACGTAGGTGCCATAGGGTACACGGAAAGTCCCGGGACACCAAATAGCACCTTATCTGGGCGCCGGAGGACGCCCTGATTTGATTGACTTAAAGACTACAGTAACCTTTCTTATCCATAGTCTATCGCATTGCTTAAAACGCAAGTATGCACCGTAGCGCTCACAGGATAGCCCACGGCGCCAAACCGAAGCCTGCCGAGGCGCCGGCGAACGCGCCTGTTTCAATTTAGTGAACATTTACAATACCCCAAGCTTATCCGCAAACGGAAAGAAGTAAATATAGAGGACATTTAGGATCTGCCTTCTTAACTGTTATTGAATTTAAAAAATATTTGCGGTGCAAAGCGACGCCATCTGATGGAAATTTTGAAGCTATGAAACATAAATATAGATCTAGCTCTTAAAAGAAATTGTTTCTTCGATCTTGCCTTTACAATCGATAGTGTAGTAGAACGTTAAACTGCAAAATGTACTGTTTTAAAACGTCTGCGCAAAAAAAAAAAAAAAAAAAAAAAAACAAAGGCAGATAATTCCCATTCCCGAATAAAGATGTCTTTTTTTTTACGTCAGCTGTCTTTGATTAAAAATAATAATTAGTAAACAGCACGTTCAGTGTATAAAATAAATAATAGGCAGTATTTAAATGACCTACCACATTCCACTTGATCAATCTAGGCTAATTATGTAATTTTTTTCCCAACACCAAAACAAAGTAATAAAAAGTAACCCCCCCCCCCCCCCCCCCCCCCCCCCCGATGTGAAATTTTTATTTAATAAATGGAAGCAATTGTGTTTTCGTAATATATCAAGGGACGTAAGGTGTGCTAAGGAACTAAATGTAAATAATTTTTTGACACAATTAGAATTTTTGTGAATGGTGATACATTTTATTTTAATTTGTTTGATGATCATGCGGACAATTATTATTGTAAGTTTAAAAAATGAAAATTGTTTTACAACACCTTCCCTATTATTTTTTTTAAAATAATGAATTTAGACATTGAGTAATTTAGATGTATAACACTATGACGATATTCTTTTGGAATCCTTGGTCACATACATACAGAAGTGACCATTATATATTAAATATATGTTTATTTAAACATACATATACAGCCTTGTGCCCCTGTACTTTCACAATTTATTTGGCTAAACAGAGAAAGGATTAAAGGAAAGTCAGTCCTAGAGATAGGAGCTGGAACTGCCTTACCAGGCATTGTGGCTGCCAAATGTGGTGCTAATGTCATTCTCAGTGACAGCAACAGTTACCCACAGTGCCTTGATATTTGCAGAGAAAGTGCTCAGCTAAATGGTGTACCAAATGTTGCTGTAGTAGGAATCACATGGGGTGAAATCACTTCAGTTTTAACTGACCTTCCTAATATAGATGTTATACTTTCTTCAGATTGTTTTTATGATTCAAAAGATTTTGAAGATGTAATTATGACACTGTCATACTTGCTACACAAAAACCCTACTGCTGAAGTTTGGTGTACTTACCAAGAAAGGAGTTCAGATAGAAGTATTGAATATTTACTGGACAAATGGCAGCTGATGGGAGAAGAAGTTGACACCCCTGATATGGACTCACTAGAGACAAGTTTCCAAGGTCACACAAAGCATACAATTCATTTATTTATCATAAGGAAAAAACAAGATCTGCCACCACTTGTATCATAAAATGGATTGTCTAAAAAGTATACCTTGGATTTTCAGCTTCTTACTGTTGACTGATATTTGAATAACATTTATAAACATTAAAAAAAAAAAAAAAAAAAAAAAAAAAAAAAAAAAAAAAAAAAAAAAAAAAAAAAAAAAAAAAAAAAAAAAAAATTTAAACATACATATGAAGAAACAAGATGGCGCATGTAAACTACCCCTAATTCGAAAGACATGCAAACTGGACTGTTTTGATCATCATCAAATGACGATTGGAATTAAAGGGTCCAAGCACTGAAGCAGGGCAGTGCTGTCTCATTGATGGGAAACAACAAGAAGAAAGCCAACAACAGAAATTCAGTGAGAGAAAAGCACTGCCCAGCAGTCATCTGTTATTTACAATGGCACAAATTAAAACTTATGCACGGCTGAGACCTTCCAAAAAAGCTTACCCTGGCTATGAAATTGGCAAAAATGTGCTGACAGTACAGATCCCAGATAATAAAGATTTTCTTCTCCAAGGACCCCAGCAGCCCATTCGCAGCAACCTTAGCTATGACATAGTCTTAACCGGTATCTTCAGGCCTGAAGTCACACAAGGGGCAGTCTTTGATGGTGTTGCCAAAGATATTATTCAACATTTTTAAATGGCTATAATGGAACAATTTTTGCTAACGGTGAAACTGGAACGGGCAAAACTTATACTGTAGAGGGTAACTCCTCTCGGTACAACACCAGAGGCCTAGCTACACGAGCCTTGATCATGATATATCAACAACTAGAAAATCGAACAGATGAACATATATCAGTGTATTTATCCTATCTAGAAATATACCAAGAAGTTGCCTATGACTTGCTAAATCCAGCAGCAAAATCATCTTTACCTGTAGCACCATTTGCCAAGGTTACAGTGGTTGAAGGGCCCAGAGGCTCATGTATTTTGAGAGGTCTCTCTCTGCATCTTGCCGCCAATGAGGAAATCGCACAAATGCTCTTATTGCAAGGACAAGCCAATCGTAAAGTGGCTGAAACACCGGTAAACCAACGGTCGTCAAGATCACATGCTGTGTTTACTGTGTACTTGCAAGTGAGGAAGCATGATTCGGAAGTTCTTGTTAAGTAAGTTCAGCATTCACTTGTTGCGTTCATTTTTTATTTTAAATTGTCATGTTTTTAAATTGCAAAGCTTTAACATTCTGCTAGCCAAGTTATTTTAGCTAACATAATAGCAGATCACATTTCATATTAGTCAAAATGCTACTTCTTAGCTAAAACGTAATGTCTTTTTAAGAAATAAAATTTCCAGACCATAAATTTAAAATGTTAAAATGATGTAGCTGATATACTAATATCTTATTCAATAAAATATTGTTAAAAATTAAAAAAAAAAAAAAAAAAAAAAAACCAAAAAAAAAACCCAAAAAAAACAACATACATATGTATTACACCAAATATATTAAGGATATATCTGTTCATGTTTTTCAATTATTTACATAATGTATTAGGTTGCACATCTTTCTATAGGCCATTATGTCTTTGAAAAACCACCTTATCTCTATCTAAAGGACGTTTTTATCATCCAAAACAGCTAAACTGCAAGACATGTAAACTTGTAAACTATCACACAAGATGACATTTTTCATCAAGCTCGACTCAATAGTTCTATTAAAGAGGGGTGGGATGGTGGTCTTGATCAATAAAATATTGTATTTCGTTTCTGCGCTAAATAATTAACAGACGATAATAATCAAGAGGCGGCTAAAATGTTTTTATTTCAAGTATGGTAGACATCATTCTATATCTCAGGTGTCTGTAATTAATTCAGGGAATTTTTAGGTGTATGTGTGAGTGCGAGAGAGTGTTTGTGTTCGTATGTAAAGGGTGTAGTGTCAGTGTAAGGGTGTTTGTGTGTAAGAATGTATGCGTGTGTGTTAGAGAGTTTATGTATATTTGTTAGTTTGTTTGTGCGGGTGTGTCTTCCTCGGTGTGAATGTTTGCAGCTATGAATATACGATGTTGTGAAAGATAATGTGTGTGTGTGTGTATGAGTGTGTGTGCAGACTTGCGTGGGTGGGTGAGATTGTTTCTATAGATGTGAACATTTGTGTGATAGTGCGCATGAGTGATAATGACTACCCGTTATCCTGTGGGTCTCGGGGGGTCATCCATAAATGACATCACGCTTGTCACATATCACAAAAAAACCAGACCCCACATTAAAAACACCTATTTTGGCTGAGCATGGGTCTTATCGTAATATCCTTTCATATGCTAAGGTCACAAAAACAGGACAACTCTACATCACCTGCACAGTG
The DNA here is from genome assembly GCF_028476545.2 of Physella acuta. Taxonomy (NCBI): domain Eukaryota; kingdom Metazoa; phylum Mollusca; class Gastropoda; family Physidae; genus Physella; species Physella acuta. Next base: position 26,579 of record NW_026731588.1, read on the forward strand.
TCCCGCCAACTCAGACATTTTTTTTTGTCTTTTTCTTCTTCTTCTTCGTTCTTAATTATTAGTGTTTTAGGTGATCGAGATTTATCTGCCAGTGGGTTTGAACTCGAGACTTTGTTCGAATTTATCAACCATGAGCTTTTTGCCTCCAACACAGTTAAGCGGTACGTGTCAACTGGTTATGCGCCATTGAGGACATTGACTCCGATTTCAGCCTGCTTTTCTTTTTGGATTTGCTTCCATAGCCTTTGTCCAAGAACCAACTACAAGGCAACAGTTGTTTAATTTTGGAGTTGTTTCTCCTAGAAGAGTGGCTGTCCCCAGCTAACGAGCCTCATCTGCCCGAGTTTTTGTCTTTTAAAAACACAGATTTCGGCCGAGCTTGGGTCAGACCACACTTTTCCTTCATATTCCGAGGACACAGAAACAGATGAACTCTACTTCACCTACCCTGTCCCCCGCGAAATCCCGATAGGCTTCATAAATCATATATTCCATCTTAATTTCGATTGGATACAATCATTCATCCAGTATATTTTGTATTGGAGGATAATTAGACTGCGCGGAATTATATCCATAGCCCTCTTTGATATCAAATAGCTGTTATGGGCAATAAAAGATAGCTAAAGCAATTTGTTTTTAAAAAATATAAACAATACAAAGTGAAAAAATATATTCTACATAACGTAATAATGCCCCATTTGTGATATTAAAAATGTTTTCAGCATGATTTTATACTTACCGCATTTTTATGTAATGCAAATGAGGTATTAAGTATTAGGATGACTGTGAATATTTATTTTTTCTAAACAGCAATTGCGTACAATGGCGTTTGAACGTACCTTAATGTATATTGTATCTTTTTATATCTAACTCACTAGGGAATTCATAAAAAGTAGAACTCTTACAGCACAAAGTTCAGTTTTTCAAGCTTCTGCTCAAACTACCGGAACATTAACATATGCTTTACATCTCCTAATTAACTTGCTATAACTCTTTCTAGGCGAGCTGCCACTACCAAACGTATCACATCTCCCAATGCGTTTCGGTCGCCTAGTCTATTTAAAAACAGTCTCTGGTATCTAGGTTTGTCAGGATTTGCCAAACGACCATTTGATTCCATTTCCAGAAGCAATGATCTGTCTGGATTTGTGAAGCGACCAATCGACCCAATTTCCGGTAGCCATGGTTTGCAAGGATTTGCTAGGAATCTGAGGTGACAAATCACACCCTGCAGAGACGCCGGTGGACGCGCCTGATTTGATATAGTAAACAATAATTGTGTATAGCGTATAGAACGAACGTAGGCGCCATAGTGTTCACATGGGAGCCTGGGGCGCTATAGGTCAAGCAACAGCCTGGGCGCTGGCGACTGCACATGTTGAAGCTTTAAATCTGAATTTAGTAGTATCACTTATCCATTATGCAGAACGCCTAAACAACGGATATTAAGTGCTAAGATAGCCTCTCTGGAACTCTGGGTGCCAAACTGTGTCATGACGAAAAATGACAGTGAAGGCTTGTTTGAGTGTTTCGTTTTATGTTCTTTTTGTATTTATATTATTAATTTTAATAATATTTCCTTTTTATAGAATACTTCATAAAAAAGTTATTAATTAAGAGAAGTTATTGCTTTTTATTTGTTTAGTGAAAATTTATTAAAAGGAGCTTATGAGCACTCATATTTGACTGTTTAAAAAAGGGAAATAAGTAATGGAAGTGGTTTTAACGTATGCCTATCTTTCACACTACTCCTTATGTGTATATTTGTTTACGCAACAGCATGTGTTAGCTACTGAATAACATCACTACTGTACAAAAAGATTAACGGTTCAGGTGGGTTGATGTGTGGTTGGTTGCATTGTCAAGTGTTGTGTAGATGAGCAGTGTTGGCCATACAGCCCACAGCCCACATACACCACGAAAAAATAAAATACCCCCCCCCCCCTTACCCTTACGCTCTACACCCAATGAAACACCAGGTTACGATCGAGCGTGCCATGGCATACATTAGACCTATATAAACTGACCAGCAATACTAAGACAATAGCTTCACTAATTAGCCCTGTCGCAGTGTGTGTGAGTGTGTGTTTGTGTTCGTGTTTGTGCGTGTGTGTGTGTGTGTGTGCGTGTGTGTGTGTACGTGTGTGCGTGTGGTATGCTTTCGAGCGATTGTGTGTGTGTGTGTGTGGACGCGTGTGTGTTTGTGTGTGTGTAAACTCTTTTGAAAGAAACCTTCAGTCGGCCACTTGTAACTCCACGTAATCCCGTTGGTCTACCGGTCACTATTGAAACCTCAATGGAGGAGGAAAAGATTGTATTAATTTCAAGCCAAACTGTGGCTGGACAGCCGGGCACAGCAAAACAGCCAGGTACAGCTAAACAGCCTTATCGTCGGCTGTTTCTGAAGCCCTCTCTCAGGTAAAGTTGTAACATTGTTGTACTTTGACAGAAAAGGGAAACAGCCGGTGACTACAACAGTTGGAGACTGAGTGACGTGAAAGGTCAAAAGTCACGTCTCTACAGAGTAGTGTTAGGTCAGGAGGGGTGGGAGATGGGGGAGGGAGGGGCTGAAAGGGGGTGGGGGTGGGGCGTCGAAGATAATTAGTTATAGGTGTAAGCCTGGATTTGGGACGTAACCAATTTAGGACTAAAGTTACTGACTCGAGATTTTGTTTTTTTCCGCTAGCCTACTTTAACATAGCTTGTATTTGGTACACATTCAGTTATAAGAAGATTAAATTGTGAAACAATATTTCTGAATTCAGGTAAGTTTTTTTTTATCTAGAAAACACACACACACACACAGACACACACACAAACACACACACACACACACAAACACACACGCAAACACACACACACACACACACACACACATATATATATATATATATATATATATATATATATATATATATATATATATATATATATATATATATATATATATATATATATATATATATATATATATGCCTATATGTATGATAGGAGTTCACCCGATTTTGAAATGTTACCTTTCTATCAGGGTAATGGCTGTTGTGTTGCTAGTGCTTCTCACCTGTGTCACCCTGTTACCTGTCCTGTTACAGGCTGCAGGTATCACACCTGTGAGCCACGAGTCAGGTAATTCATGTTTGCCTGTTAAAAAGTTAGGCAGGTATTTTTTTTTACCTCAAGCTTTCACGCAAAATATGGAATTCGTTATGTATATCTAGATGATACACCTTGATTACAAAAATAAGGATTTTAACGTCATTAACACACATACACACACACACACACACTCTCTCTATCTCACACGCACTCTCATATGCACGCACACACATAATCATACATACCCATACACGAAACAAGAACTGAAATGAATTTAATGCATTTTAAAGTAGGCTTATTCTATTAAAACCTCATAACATAAAACGCAAAAAAAGACAGAAATCGTTTTGGTTTTAATTGTCTTTGTTCTTTCTGATAGTAATATTTTCCTCTAACCAACTGTTACTACGTTTTACTACGTTTGTAGTATAACGGGTGTAATGGTCTCATTAATCTGATTGTTGCATGTTTGTAAGACAACTCTATTTACCTGTTACCCCCCTCCCACAGAACCAGCCTTCTGGCACGATATAGCCCAGCGGGAGATGGAGGACTCCTTGAGACCCCGACCCCAGGGTGTGGCGAAGAATATCATCTTTTTCCTGGGGGACGGGATGGGGCCCACGTCTGTGACTGCTGCCCGCATCCTGCAGGGGCAGCTGAAGGGGAGGAGGGGGGAGGAGGAGAAGCTGAGCTTCGACAAGTTCCCCTACACGGGCCTGTCGCGGGTGAGTACGCTGTCTGATTGCCACCTGGGGGTTGGGGTCGGTGGGTCGGAGACAGATTTAGTCTGGAGTGTGTGGAGGGGGGAGGGGGGCAGGTGATGGAAGAACAAGCAGAGTTCCCATATACGGGGCTGTGATGACGAGCAGTGTGGTTAATAATTGGGGTGGTAAGCTGGTAGATGGGGGGGGGGGGGGGGGGGGGGTGGGTCCTACTTATCCTTTCAGTATCTCTATCTATCAACGACAGCTACTCCATACCTATCTGTCAGTATCTCTATCTATCAACGACTACTATTGCATACCTATCTGTCAATATATCTATCTATCAACAACAAATATTCCATACCTATCTGTCAATATATCTATCTATCAACAACAAATATTCCATACCTATCTGTCAATATATCTATCTATCAACAACAAATATTCCATACCTATCTGTCAATATATCTATCTATCAACAACAAATATTCCATACCTATCTGTCAATATATCTATCTATCAACAACAAATATTCCATACTTATCTGTCAGTATCTCTATCAACGACAAAAAATGGACCTTTATTTGAGTGGCTGCCGGTCACGTGACCAGGTTATTTACTATCAGTTTCCCTGCACTGCCGATTAAGACTTACAGTGAATGAATCTGTTCTGTGTTGCTTTTTTTTTTGGGTACACAAACGACTCAGTATTGAATCATTAGTCTCCAATTTAAAACCCATAGCAAAATCGTGTAAAGGTCCATTCTACACCCATAGCTGAATCCACCTCCTCCCACCACAGACCTACATCATCGACAAACAATTCTACACCTATAGCTGAATCCACCTCCTCCCACCTCCTCCCACCACAGACCTACAGCGTCGACCACCAAATCACAGACTCAGCTGCTTCCGGCACCGCCTACCTGACAGGTGTAAAGACCAACTCTGGTCTGCTGGGTCTCAGTGCCGCGGCCGTCAGGAAACAGTGCAACTCTACAGCTGGGGCCAGCGTCGACTCCATCTTGAGATGGTCTCTACAAGAAGGTTAGACAACTCTCATATAATTACCCGGGTTAATTTTTAATTTTTAAATATTACCTTTAACTGCTCATCGTTGTTGATTTGCAACAACCAAAATGTTCCTCGTTAGAGCCTATAGTAGTTAAATTTATATTAATGAACTATCTCCCTAGTTCTCATAACGTTATAGTATTTTCAAAGACCACAATTTTTAAAGTTTATACAACCACATCGCCCGTCCATGCAATAGAATACTCAAACAACACGAAACAATTACATGATAAAAAAAATAAAAGGAAAACATGTAAACAATACCCCCCCCCCCCCCTTGCGCATTCGTTAATTTTAAATAACGGGAGCGAGATTTTTAAAAAAAATCTGCTCAAGATTTTCTAATTCGGACTTTGGCCGGTCCACCATGGCCAGTCCGCGGATTGGCCGGCCAAAGGCCGAAATCAAGTAAAGATTCGGGCTTTTACCGTAACATATAAATTGTTCTATGCCACACATTACTCCATATAAATACCATAAGCAGCACACTCTTGCTTCGATACAGTGTGAACAATTAGAGTGTACTCTTTGGAGCATAGAAAACTCGTAAGGTACAAAACACAAAACTGCTAGGTTGTTTTTTTTCTGTGCATCTAATGTATGTTCAAATCAGTGTAGCTATGACGCATGCGCCTTATGTCTTGCTCTGGTTGTGTCCATTCTATTAACATAATTATGTTATGTTGTGTGGCCTCACCTACACAGGTAAGTCCGCTGGAATCGTGACGACAGCACGTGTGACCCACGCCTCACCTGGTGCCAGCTATGCTCACTCAGCTGATCGAGACTGGGAATCAGACAGGTAATTAGGAATCAGACAGGTAATTAGGAATCAGACAGGTAATTAGGAATCAGACAGGTAATTAGGAATCAGACATGTAATTAGGAATCAGACAGGTAATTAGGAATCAGACAGGTAATTAGGAATCAGACAGGTAATTAGGAATCAGACAGGTAATTAGGAATCAGACAGATAAATAGGAATCAGACAGGTAATTAGGAATCAGACAGGTAATTAGGAATCAGACAGGTAATTAGGAATCAGACAGGTAATTAGGAATCAGACAGGTAATTAGGAATCAGACAGGTAATTAGGAATCAGACAGGTTATTAGGAATCAGACAGGTAAATAGGAATCAGACAGGTAATTAGAAATCAGACAGGTAATTAGGAATCAGACAGGTAATTAGGAATCAGACAGGTAATTAGTAATCAGAAAGGTAATTAGGAATCAGACAGGTAATTAGGAATCAGACAGGTAATTAGCCTTAATTTGCTTTCATCTAGTCATATTGTGTTTATTTCACGGGGAGTTCTATCGGGCAACTAGTCCTAATTAATTTTGTCTAGTCGTTTTGTGCGTTTAATTGACTGGGAGTCTAGCAGGTATTTTTGGTGAGGGGTGGTCGATTGGTAGAGCGTGTGACTGCTAGCCCAAAGGTCACGAGTCCGGGTCACTGTTCGGATTTGTTAGACGTCCCTGAGTCCACACTAATGAGTACCTGATTTAAGTTGGGGCAAGTAAAGACGGCTAGGAAAATGCTGACCACAGTATCCCTTCATATGCCAAGAAACATATTAACTCTACTTCATCTGCCCAATAGATCAATAAGTCTAAAAAGGAACTTTAAAAACAAATTCAAGCTGTTATTTATTTGTAATTAGATATTGTATAGTCAAATGTTTATCTAATAAACTGGGGTTCTAACTGGTAATTAGTCTTAATTATATTTGTCATTTTTGTCTAGTCGTAATGTGTGTTTAATTGACTATGCGTGCGTCTAAGATGCAATTAGTTATAACAACTATTTTTTGTGTTCGTGATGTGTGTTTAACTGTAAACATGAGCTTACACATTTGACCACACACTATGTTACCAATCCCCACCGCATCCAATACTTATCTATTGTTACCACTACAACACCACACATGACCCCCCCCCATCTCTTGTCACTATACATGCAATATAGGTTACATGTTATTTCAATCAATTTATTTTATCAAGAGCACAAACTACCCCTCAACACATATATAGTGAGTACTTTATGAACGATGCTCAAAGTGGTAAAACTTCAATAAATCTAAGCCCAGCAACATAGATGTTGTTAAAGGCATTGTTCATAAATAATGTAAATCAATTACCAGTATCTTTATCACCCTTAAGATTGGTGTCACCCTGACCGTGGTGTCAGCCCTGAAAATGGTGTCACCAGCAACGGTCCTGTTAGTGTTTAAATGTCACTTGAAATCACCCTTGTAATTTTGAAATCACCCTTGTAATTTTGAAATCACCCTTGTAATTTTGAAATCACCCTTGTAATTTTGAAATCACCCTTGTAATTCTGTATTTATTGTTTGTTATTGTTTGGGCAGACATATACCGGCAGACCAGAAAAACTGTGAAGACATTGCCCTTCAGCTTATATCAAGAAACAGCGACATACACGTCAGTTCAGTACTACCATAAGTCCATAGACATTTCTAAAAACAATACTCTATTAAATATAACTCATTTTCATGAGCTTTTATTTAAATACCATAAAATGTATATTGATGCTAATAAATCTGGTAATTTAATTAATTAAGAAAGTAAAAAATAACTAATTAATAAATGATTAATAATCACCACTCCATGAACTAACCCCCACCCCCTCAGGTTGTCTTAGGGGGAGGTCGGGCCGCGTTTTACCCCGAAGACTTTGAAGACCCCGACCCGAACCCGTCTTTCAACACGTCAAAAGACAGCAGAACCGATGGACGGAACTTAATACAGGTTACTAAACACTTTTTACTGACGGAAAACCTTTTTGCTGTTGAATTTCCTGGTGTTCATATGTGATGTAGAAAAATAATTGTCTTGAAAATTATACGATCTATATTAGAAGCGTATTTTATACCATGTATATTATTGGATTATTCCAACCACTTACAACACACTCTTCCTTATCCTACCCCACCACCCACATACACACTTCTTAATTTCCCCCAACCATCTAACACACACTTCCCTATCCCCATTTTACCCTTTCCACCCGCTTCACCCGCACACACAATTACTTATTTTACCCCCACCACCACACACAATTTCCTATTTTACCCCCACCACCCCCACACACAATTTTCTATTTTACCTCCCCCACACCCACACCAACCGCCTATGTATGTCTGCAGGAGTGGAAGAGCTACATGACGTCACAAGGTCTGAAACACAAATTTGTCTTTAACAAGACAGGTTTTAATGACGTCACAGCAGCTAACACAGATTTTCTTTTAGGTAAGTGGCCGTCCATCAATAGCTTCACGGCTGATACAGATTTTCTTTTAGGTAAGTGGCCGTCTATCTATAGCTTCACGGCTGATACAGATTTTCTTTTAGGTAAGTGGCCGTCTATCTATAGCTTCACGGCTGATACAGATTTTCTTTTAGGTAAGTGGCCGTCTATCTATAGCTTCACGGCTGATACAGATTTTCTTTTAGGTAAGTGGCCGTCTATCTATAGCTTCACGGCTGATACAGATTTTCTTTTAGGTAAGTGGCCGTCTATCTATAGCTTCACAGCTGATACAGATTTTCTTTTAGGTAAGTGGCCGTCTATCTATAGCTTCACAGCTGATACAGATTTTCTTTTAGGTAAGTGGCCGTCTATCTATAGCTTCACAGCTGATACAGATTTTCTTTTAGGTAAGTGGCCGTCTATCTATAGCTTCACAGCTGATACAGATTTTCTTTTAGGTAAGTGGCCGTCTATCTATAGCTTCACAGCTGATACAGATTTTCTTTTAGGTAAGTGGCCGTCCATCAATAGCTTCACGGCTGATACATATTTTCTTTAAGTGGCCGTCAATCTATAGCTTCACAGCTGATACAGATTTTCTTTTAGGTAAGTGGCCGTCTATCTATAGCTTCACAGCTGATACAGATTATCTTTTAGGTAAGTGGCCGTCTATCTATAGCTTCACAGCTGATACAGATTTTCTTTTAGGTAAGTGGCCGTCCATCAATAGCTTCACGGCTGATACATATTTTCTTTAAGTGGCCGTCAATCTATAGCTTCACAGCTGATACAGATTTTCTTTTAGGTAAGTGGCCGTCCATCAATAGCTTCACGGCTGATACAGATTTTCTTTTAGGTAAGTGGCCGTCCATCAATAGTTTCACAGCTGATACAGATTTTCTTTAAGTGGCCGTCCATCAATAGCTTCACAGCTGATACAGATTTTCTTTTAGGTAAGTGGCCGTCCATCAATAGCTTCACGGCTGATACAGATATTCTTTTAGGTAAGTGGCCGTCCATCAATAGTTTCACAGCTGATACAGATTTTCTTTAAGTGGCCGTCCATCAATAGCTTCACAGCTGATACAGATTTTCTTTTAGGTAAGTGGCCGTCCATCAATAGTTTCACTGCTGATACAGATTTTCTTTAAGTGGCCGTCCATCAATAGCTTCACAGCTGATACAGATTTTTTTTTAGGTAAGTGGCCGTCCATCAATAGCTTCACGGCTGATACAGATTTTCTTTAAGTGGCCGTCCATCAATAGTTTCACAGCTGATACAGATTTTCTTTAAGTGGCCGTCCATCAATAGCTTCACGACTGATACAGATTTTCTTTAAGTGGCCGTCCATCAATAGTTTCACAGCTGATACAGATTTTCTTTAAGTGGCCGTCCATCAATAGCTTCACAGCTGATACAGATTTTCTTTAAGGTAAGTGGCCGTCCATCAATAGCTTCACGGCTGATACAGATTTTCTTTTAGGTAAGTGGCCGTCCATCAATAGTTTCACAGCTGATACAGATTTTCTTTTAGGTAAGTGGCCGTCCATCAATAGCTTCAAGGCTGATACAGATTTTCTTTTAGGTAAGTGGCCGTCCATCAATAGTTTCACAGCTGATACAGATTTTCTTTAAGTGGCCGTCCATCAATAGCTTCACAGCTGATACAGATTTTCTTTTAGGTAAGTGGCCGTCCATCAATAGTTTCACAGCTGATACAGATTTTCTTTAAGTGGCCGTCCATCAATAGCTTCACAGCTGATACAGATTTTCTTTTAGGTAAGTGGCCGTCCATCAATAGCTTCACGGCTGATACAGATTTTCTTTAAGTGGCCGTCCATCAATAGTTTCACAGCTGATACAGATTTTCTTTAAGTGGCCGTCCATCAATAGCTTCACAGCTGATACAGATTTTCTTTTAGGTAAGTGGCCGTCCATCAATAGTTTCACAGCTGATACAGATTTTCTTTAAGTGGCCGTCCATCAATAGTTTCACAGCTGATACAGATTTTCTTTAAGTGGCCGTCCATCAATAGCTTCACGGCTGATACAGATTTTCTTTAAGTGGCCGTCCATCAATAGTTTCACAGCTGATACAGATTTTCTTTAAGTGGCCGTCCATCAATAGCTTCACAGCTGATACAGATTTTCTTTAAGTGGCCTTTCATCAATAGCTTCACGGCTGATACAGATTTTCTTTAAGTGGCCGTCCATCAATAGCTTCACAGCTGATACTGATTTTCTTTAAGGTAAGTGGCCGTCCATCAATAGCTTCACGGCTGATACAGATTTTCTTTAAGTGGCCGTCCATCAATAGTTTCACGGCTGATACAGATTTTCTTTAAGTGGCCGTCCATCAATAGCTTCACGGCTGATACAGATTTTCTTTAAGTGGCCGTCCATCAATAGTTTCACAGCTGATACAGATTTTCTTTTAGGTAAGTGGCCGTCCATCAATAGCTTTACGGCTGATACAGATTTTCTTTAAGTGGCCGTCCATCAATAGCTTCACGGCTGATACAGATTTTCTTTAAGTGGCCGTCCATCAATAGTTTCACAGCTGATACAGATTTTCTTTAAGTGGCCGTCCATCAATAGCTTCACGGCTGATACAGATTTTCTTTAAGTGGCCGTCCATCAATAGTTTCACAGCTGATACAGATTTTCTTTAAGTGGCCGTCCATCAATAGCTTCACGGCTGATACAGATTTTCTTTAAGTGGCCGTCCATCAATAGCTTTACGGCTGATACAGATTTTCTTTAAGTGGCCGTCCATCAATAGTTTCACAGCTGATACAGATTTTCTTTTAGGTAAGTGGCCGTCCATCAATAGTTTCACAGCTGATACAGATTTTCTTTAAGTGGCCGTCCATCAATAGCTTCACGGCTGATACAGATTTTCTTTTAGGTAAGTGGCCGTCCATCAATAGCTTCACAGCTGATACAGATTTTCTTTTAGGTAAGTGGCCGTCCATCAATAGTTTCACAGCTGATACAGATTTTCTTTAAGTGGCCGTCCATCAATAGCTTCACGGCTGATACAGATTTTCTTTAAGTGGCCGTCCATCAATAGTTTCACGGCTGATACAGATTTTCTTTAAGTGGCCGTCCATCAATAGCTTCACGGCTGATACAGATTTTCTTTAAGTGGCCGTCCATCAATAGCTTCACGGCTGATACAGATTTTCTTTAAGTGGCCGTCCATCAATAGTTTCACAGCTGATACAGATTTTCTTTAAGTGGCCGTCCATCAATAGCTTCACGGCTGATACAGATTTTCTTTTAGGTAAGTGGCCGTCCATCAATAGCTTCACAGCTGATACAGATTTTCTTTTAGGTAAGTGGCCGTCCATCAATAGTTTCACAGCTGATACAGATTTTCTTTAAGTGGCCGTCCATCAATAGCTTCACGGCTGATACAGATTTTCTTTAAGTGGCCGTCCATCAATAGTTTCACGGCTGATACAGATTTTCTTTAAGTGGCCGTCCATCAATAGCTTCACGGCTGATGCAGATTTTCTTTAAGTGGCCGTCCATCAATATCTTCACGGCTGATACAGATTTTCTTTTAGGTAAGTGGCCGTCCATCAATAGTTTCACAGCTGATACAGATTTTCTTTAAGTGGCCGTCCATCAATAGCTTCACGGCTGATACAGATTTTCTTTAAGTGGCCGTCCATCAATAGCTTCACGGCTGATACAGATTTTCTTTAAGTGGCCGTCCATCAATAGTTTCACAGCTGATACAGATTTTCTTTTAGGTAAGTGGCCGTCCATCAATAGCTTCACGGCTGATACAGATTTTCTTTAAGTGGCCGTCCATCAATAGCTTCACAGCTGATACAGATTTTCTTTAAGTGGCCGTCCATCAATAGCTTCATAGCTGACACAGATGTTCTGTTAGGTAAGTGGCCGTCCATCAATAGCTTCACGGCTGATACAGATTTTCTTTAAGTGGCCGTCCATCAATAGTTTCACGGCTGATACAGATTTTCTTTAAGTGGCCGTCCATCAATAGCTTCACGGCTGATACAGATTTTCTTTAAGTGGCCGTCCATCAATATCTTCACGGCTGATACAGATTTTCTTTTAGGTAAGTGGCCGTCCATCAATAGCTTCACGGATGATACAGATTTTCTTTAAGTGGCCGTCCATCAATAGCTTCACGGCTGATACAGATTTTCTTTAAGTGGCCGTCCATCAATAGTTTCACAGCTGATACAGATTTTCTTTAAGTGGCCGTACATCAATAGCTTCACGGCTGATACAGATTTTCTTTAAGTGGCCGTCCATCAATAGCTTCACGGCTGATACAGATTTTCTTTAAGTGGCCGTCCATCAATAGCTTCACGGCTGATACAGATTTTCTTTAAGTGGCCGTCCATCAATAGTTTCACGGCTGATACAGATTTTCTTTAAGTGGCCGTCCATCAATAGCTTCACGGCTGATGCAGATTTTCTTTAAGTGGCCGTCCATCAATATCTTCACGGCTGATACAGATTTTCTTTTAGGTAAGTGGCCGTCCATCAATAGTTTCACAGCTGATACAGATTTTCTTTAAGTGGCCGTCCATCAATAGCTTCACGGCTGATACAGATTTTCTTTAAGTGGCCGTCCATCAATAGTTTCACGGCTGATACAGATTTTCTTTAAGTGGCCGTCCATCAATAGCTTCACGGCTGATACAGATTTGCTTTAAGTGGCCGTCCATCAATATCTTCACGGCTGATACAGATTTTCTTTTAGGTAAGTGGCCGTCCATCAATAGTTTCACAGCTGATACAGATTTTCTTTAAGTGGCCGTCCATCAATAGCTTCACGGCTGATACAGATTTTCTTTAAGTGGCCGTCCATCAATAGTTTCACAGCTGATACAGATTTTCTTTAAGTGGCCGTCCATCACTAGTTTCACAGCTGATACAGATTTTCTTTTAGGTAAGTGGCCGTCCATCAATAGCTTCACGGCTGATACAGATTTTCTTTAAGTGGCCGTCCATCAATAGCTTCACAGCTGATACAGATTTTCTTTAAGTGGCCGTCCATCAATAGCTTCATAGCTGACACAGATGTTCTGTTAGGTAAGTGGCCGTCCATCAATAGCTTCACGGCTGATACAGATTTTCTAGTACTTACATAGTTGTTCACTAAACTAGCTGTCATAGAGGCTTTAACAGACTTTTCCAGCGTAGTGTACATTCTCATTTAGATGATGCCAGACTAGTTAGCAGAGGCGTAGCGACCCTTCCCGGCGCCCGGGGAGAAACTTTCGATTTTACCCCCCCCCCCCCCCCCCCCCATCAAACTTTTGATTTGCACCCCCCTCAAACTTTTGATTACTTTTTCCAACCCATTTTGGCGCCCCCTAAGGTTGGCGCCCGGGGACATTTGTCCCCCCCTGCCACCCCCTCCCATCGCTGCGCCTCTGCTAGCTAGAGGTAAGCGGAGTGGAACTGAGGTCTGAATAAACACGCTCTAAAGAAGTATTTGGTTAGAATTAAACAGGATCTAGTAGGACGGAGTGGTCTAGCGGTAGAGACCTGGACTGCTAACCCGTAAGTCTCGAGTTCGAATCCAGGTTCAAGTTAGTAGACCGTCCCTGAGTCCACCCAACTCTGATGGGTACCTAACTCACGTTAGGGAAATTAAAGGCGGCTGGGCATAGTGCTGACCACACTATCTCTTCATATGCCGAGGTCACAGAAACAAGTGAAATCTACTTCACTTGCCCCATAGACCGTCAGGTTTGAAAGGGAAACAAAAAAAAAAACATTAGGATCTGATGAATAGACATTCGAAAAAAATGTGTATAGCATTCTGTTTTCCAATCTTGATTTTTTTTTCTAAAAATGTACTTTTACCCCCCCCCCCCCTCCCACTTATTGGATGAGAGACCATTGTCAGACACTGGGTACACTAATTATACCCCCCCCCCCCCATCTTTTCCTGTTTGTTCCAGGCCTGTTTTCTCAAGACCACATGAGCTATGAGTTGAACAGGGACGCAACCAAAGAGCCATCACTCTCAGAGATGACAGAAAAAGCTATTTCAATTCTTCGGAAAAACCCAAAAGGATTTTTCTTATTTGTAGAAGGTACAATGTGCACTGGATTCATACACTTGCAAATAGACTGTTTTACTTACTGCCGTTGTTATTGTTTTAGAAGACCGTACTGCTCATATACCTCAAATTTAGGTAGCCAAATTAATTATGCTAATTACATAACATATATTTAGGTAAAAAGATTGATCTCTCACACTACATGTCATGTATTAAGGTGATTAGATTGTCCTCTGCCAATACATATTTTGTTGTTGGGTAATTTTACATTTGCGGTCAGATTGGCTCGTCCATTGCATATTTGACATTCAAGCAATTACAGATTTTCCTCATGCTGGATGGAGAGACTGACCAGTTCAATTACATTTTTTCATGTAATTGAACGAATCGATACGGCAATTACATATTTTGTGGATAAAATGACCCCGCCCATTACATATCTTACATGCAGGTGGACGTATCGACCATGGCCACCACGCATCTCTGGCCGTCCACGCCCTCCACGAAACGGTCGCCTTCGCCCAGGCCGTCCAGACGGCCACGACGTTGACTGACCAGCTGGACACGCTGACCGTCGTCACGGCTGACCACTCACACGTCATGAGCATCGCGGGGTACGCCACGCGAGGTAACCCGATCCTAGGTGAGTACATCATGATTCGTTGTGTGCTCACAGGTGAGCCGATCCTAGGTGAGTACATCATGATTCGTTGTGTGCTGATAGGTGACCCGATCCTAGGTGAGTACACCAGGATCGGGTCAAACTTTGACTTGATAACTGCCTCTATTTCTCATATACGTCTGACACTTGAACTAATTCTACCTGTAATGTAACAGATTCTATAACTTTTTACCATCTGACAGGTTTAAGTGACAGCGACCAGAAGGTCCCTAGTCTTGCGACCCTGGACAAAAAGCCCTACACGACCCTTTTGTACGGCACTGGACCTGGGTACCGGGAGACCCGGCCCAACATCACGTTAGAAAACACAGGTGTGGTGAGCTCACCTTTTTACCTGGCAGCTCATACCTATGTATATATGTCATATGTCATATGTCAGCCAGTCAGCTGTTCCAATAACTAATGTTCCACATACTTTATTGTACTTCACCAAAAACTAGTTTACTGCCTCAATGTCCAATGTAACATATACTTTATCCTAACTACCAGCTACCATGAGATACATAAGGCAGTCAGCTGTCCTTATGCCCAATCTAACATATACTTTATCCTAACTACCAGCTGACAAGAGATACATAAGTCAGTCAGCTGTTCGTATGTCCAATCTAGCATATACTTTATCCTAACCAGCTGACAAGAGGTACATCAGTCAATCAGCTGTTCCAATGTCCAAAGAGACTCACGGGGGCGAAGACGTTGGAATATTCGCACAAGGTGAAAACAAAATCTCTCTATACTTCTTCTTTTAAAAGTTTTTAATCTGTTATGTTATAGTAGGATTAAAATTATTTATTATACTTTAAGTAGCATACAATTGTTTATATATGGTTCGGAATAAACATATTCCTGCAAAGTTATTGATGGGACCGTGTGGTGTATTAGTAGAGCTAATTGTAGGTACCTCAAAAGGCTTGAATTTAAGTCCTGGATATTAGAAACTTACATTTGAAAGTAAAAAAAGGACACCATGCTCATCAAGCAATATATTGCAAAAAAGATTCACAAAAAGACATGAAATCTACTTTACCTGCACACATGAACCGACTGGATTGGTAATTTAGTTTTGTGTGTTTTGATATTACTGACAACCGCCATGCACACAACTTTTAACGAATGAACTTATCCCACCCCCCCTCCCCAGGTCCCCAGTCGTTCCTGTACACAGGCGTCCACGAGCAGAACTACATCCCTATGGTCATGGCCTACGCCTCATGTGTCGGGCCCTACGCCGAGGGGGGAAAACCCTGCGCGAGACACGCCGCTGTCAAAGACGATACACAGGTTGGTTGATTTTCTTCATTCAGATTTTCTTTCAGGCATCACTTCGGAGGGGGCTGGGGGTGGGGGTGGTGGGGGGGGGGGGGGCGAACAAAATGGAATTTATTTAGAAAATATATACTTTTAACAGTTTCCGCCATCCCCCCCCCCCCCCGTAAATTATTTTAGTCCGCCCACCTCCCGAACATTTCAATAACCCCCCGCCACCCGGAGAAAAAAGTCTGGAAGAAACACTGCCTTCATTAATTTTAGTGTGTTAATAAACCTAAGTTATACAAAAGAACTTGAAAGAGGAGGAATTTATTAACCCTTTGAAAATTTAAGTAATTCTAATATTATCAGTGTATTTCAAGAATTCTTGCATCAAGAATACTGATATCTAACCTAATTAGAATGAAAGCCATTGGAGATGATTAATTAAAGATTTCTGGAGATTTTAGTTAATTATTTTTTACAAACACAAGGTTTAGGGTCACACATTGTTATAAAAGCAAGGAAATTTACATAGCCAATTTTAATAAGCATAAATCTTAAATTTAAAAATTTAGTAATGGATTATTATACTTTTCTTATTCCAGAAGAATTCTAGGAGTTCTGCAGGGTTCATTCAAGCCAATGTAGCAGTTTTGGTATTCTTGTTTACATTATGTTCATTTTCCCAGCATTCAAGCATTATAACAGTTCATTTATAAGTTACATGTTTAATAAATCTAAAAAAAAAAAAAAAAAAAAAAAAAAAAAAAAAAAACTGTTTTAATAATAAAACGTTGTTTTCATGAATTTTTCATTATTCTGAAAAAAAAAATGTCTAATATGATATTGGTTTTTTTTTATATTGATACATTTACAGAAGATGTTGAAATTTATTTTAATAAAATTGAATGTAGATTTTGTAGGAGAATATCGCCGGTATAGCGAGAAAACATTTAGTTATGTGAATTGTTTGTATGTGGTATTATCCAATTAACTCAGCGTGCATTGTGAATATTATTTTTTTAAAATTAATTTATAGTGAGAATATTGTGTGTATAGGTGGTGTGGGCTAATAATGCGTGTTGTTTGTGCGTGTTGGTGATGTGTGTTGGTGGTGGGTGTTGGTGGTTTGTGTTGATGGTGTGTGTTGGTGGTGTGTGTTGGTTGTGAGTGTTTGGTGGTGAGCAGATTAAAAGAGGAAGTGACTGAGTTGAGGTGAATTGCATGTTACGACGTGCAAGTTACGACGTGCAAGTTACGACGTACAAGTTACGATGCTCATGTTACGACGTGCAAGTTACGATGCTCATGTTACGACGTGCAAGTTACGATTTGGGTACCTGACTCACATTAAGGAAAGTAAAAGAGGCCGTGCAAAGAGCTGACCTTCATAAACCGAGGTAACTGTGAAATCCAATTTACCTGCCTTTATGAGCACTGAAAAAGATTTCATAACTGTCGGTCTTTTATTATTATAGACACAACTAGAGATTATAGCAAATATTTTGGGAAGAAATGCGTAAAGTATTGAATATACAGAAGTGCGTAAAGGATTGCGTATACAGAAGTGCGTAAAGAAGTGCGTACATACGTGCGTAAGGAAGAGCGTGAAGTGACGTATTATAAAGCTGCTAAAAGCTATCACAGGGAAAACCAGGGTCTAGTCCTTCCCCCTCCTTTCCCACCCCAGACGCTTTATTAAACCTGTCGCATATATTATTTTAGATTTTATGTTATTCTGTCCTAAACGAACAGGAAAGCTGCTCGAGGGGGGGGGGGGGGGGGGGGTCGAATTATTAAATAATTATTAATTTCAGGACAATTATCAGTGTATGTCTATCGATTTGTACTATGAGTAAAGAGGAAAATATTTTCTAAATGTAGCGAGTCGAACCAAGGCGGACGGCTAAGTGTATGTGTTCAATTGTGGGTGTGTTTGTATGTGGTGGAGACTGTGTGTATGTGTGTTTGCGCCTTACTTTCTTTCCTAAATTTCAAAACTATATAATTTTTGAGTATATACCGTTCGACCAAGCCGTTTCATCTGTTTTTATGTATCATCATTTCAACATTTCTATTCAACAATCTATTCATAAAACACAATCGACTTTCTAGCCTATTACTTGCGGGTGGTCGTGTAGTTCCATTCTACAATCTATATATCTAACACAATCGCCTTTTTAGCAATTCGCTAGCGGGTCGTCGTATAATTTGATTGACATTGATTCCATCTTGGCTCACATGAGGTATATGTCTATACAATGTTTATAAGACATAACACTGGAACCCTATGGAGACAATGTAGATAACACGACACATTATGATGTTTTTAATAATATACCAACCAGTTTAGACAATACAGAAAACTATAATAATAATTAATAATAAATAATATTTTGTAATTATGTACCTGTCTATCAGTTAATTAAATCAGTTAATTAAATCAATTAATTAAATCACGGGTCGAACACGTGACCGGAACATTATACTTAAGTAGATGACACTCTAGAGCATAGAATAGTCCTGTACACATCTTTTGTACACAAGTCTTGCACACACCATTTGCACGCAGTAGTCGTGTACTTACGATTTGTACATACTAGTCTTGTATCCACGATTTGTACACAAGTCTTGTACACACTATTTTTACACAACATTAGCGTGTTCATGCTTCAAGCAGAGTCAAAGATGATCGCATTTCTAGTCCTAGTGTCCGGATTTGTGGGTCTCTCAGTGGCCGAATCGGCTGGGTCTTATGAAAAAGGTAACACATTTTATTTATTGTTAAGCCCTCTGTGTTAAGCATAGACTAATAATGTTACACTGTTAAACCTACTCTGTTAAACATACACTGTTAAAACTACACTGTCAAACCTACTGCTCCATCTCAACTGTTAAAATCTTTAACCTAGTCTGTTAAGTCTGTGTTAAGCACACTAATACTGTTACACTGTTAAACCTACTCACTCAAACGTGCACTGTTAAACCTACTGTTCCATCTCAACTGTTAAAATGTTTAACCTAGTCTATTAAGCCTATTCAATTAAATCTACATAGTTAAACCTACGACTGTTAATTCTACTCTGTGAAACGTACACAGTAATACATAATTATATTGTAAAACCAACTCTGTTAAACCTTCAACTGTTACGCCTACATGTGCCTCTCATTCTTTTGTTATAGTAGTAGAACATTAGTACCATGTTGTATTTTCGGTGACAGGTGCTAAACGCAAAACTGCGAAACCGCGAAACGCAAAACTGCGCACAAAAAGTGCTGTAAGGCATTTTTAAAAAAATTAAATCGAGCATGTATAGACATTAAAATACATTGACTACATGTACACTGTAGAATAATAAAATATATTTCCATGAAATATGACAAAATTAAATTAAATTAGTATAATTACTTTGAATTTGCGCATTTTTCTGTTTCCGCAGTTTTCCGATTGCGCATTTATCTGGGAACCGTATTTTTCTATACTTACTAGTGGGTGTTAAATAAACCGGGAATGACCTCCCCAAAACTTTCTCGAATATTCTTATATAACACTCTACGGGGGATGGCAACTGGTAAGCGAGATATAGACATAATTAATAGTTTTTATTTAACCTCATTGTCTCTGTCTTCAGTTGTCAGTCTGTCTGTCTAGATCGAAACGCCCGAGCGAAATTACGGGCACTTCTAACTGACAGATCGGGTTCAGAGTTGGCACGTGGATCAAGCCATGAAGACATTAAATTTGACTTAATTGGATGACTAATTAACTTTTTATGAATTGATTAAAATTGTGTCCAAATTAGTAGGCTGTCTCATCCAACTATTCCGCACTATTATACACGCGTCATTCAGTTCCTTAGGCGCGCAATGGTTTTTAGTCATGCAACTCTATTGTAAATAAAAAAAAAATAAAGTATTAAAAAATAAACCGGGATCGATCTCCCTTAAACTTTCTCGAATATTCTTAATATAACACAACGTGGGATGGCAACTCAGGATATAGACGCTATTGTTATCCATTTTTAATTACTTAAACTTATAAAAATAGAATAGAATCTCGTAGAAAAAAAGAATTGCGCACCAAGTGAATGGCAAACAATATGTGTATAATAGTGCGGAATGTTATTAATACTTTATAAATTCATTTTCGTTTTTTTTGTTTTTTTTTTTGAGAAATCGGAAAAAGCATAAATTACCACTTCAGTCAACGAAAATTACTGAAAATTTGAAAGAAGGCAGAAAATTAGATCTTTTACTTTTTTTTTTAAATGTAGTTTATCTATCTGAAACAGTGCTCAAAGTATAGGCTTTTGAAAAACTAAAAGTATAATAAGTTATTGAAAATCGCTGAAAAGGTGATACAGAATTACAAATTAGATATAACACTTATATGTGAAATTTCATCAACCTAGCTGTAATGGTATTCAAGTTATTGTGTTTACAGATATATATATATATATATATATATACACACACACACACACACACACACACACACACACACACACGGACAGAATTGCAAAACCCAGTTTTTCTGACTCGATTACGCGTACAACGCGGAAATTTTGATACATCTGGATATATATTTTTTGTCCAATTAAAATAAGTCCCTTATACTTCGTTTGTGATGAAGGAGGACTGAGGCGGAAAACCACGAAAACTGTCAAAATTTTTTGCGATTTTTTGTGCACGGTTACAATACTTCCTCAAAACACTTTTACTTTCTCTGTGTACGAGAAAGAACGAAATTTTGTAGATTTTTAGTGTTTGTTTATGGATAGCGAAGGATATTGATAGATGTTGTTGACGTGATGATAATCGAAGTCTGTTGGATGTTACTTAGATTTTGATGGATGTTACTTAGATTTTGATGGATGTTACTTAGATTTTGATGGATGTTACTTAGATTTTGATGGATGTTGATTGATTTTGATATATTTTTTATTGGTTTTACTGAATGATTATAGGTTGGTTGATGTTAATGGATATTGATGAAAGTTGAATGATATTTCTTAGATGTTGATGGATGTTGAAGAATGTTGATCGGTTTTGATGGATGTTGATGGATGATAAATGCTGGTGAATATTGATAGGTGATAATAGATATGTATTTATGTTTCAATGTATGTTGAAAAATGTTGTTATAAAATTTAAATGGATTTTGATCGATGTTGATGGATGTTGAGAGATTAGTGGATTGTGTCGATGTAGTATTGTCTTTTACGGCTCCAACATCAAGCAAGTAGGGTATCTGTCTCATGTAAAGTGTATTAGTAAAGTCCATATGTGTGTGGGAGGTCTATGTGTGTGGCGTGTGAAGGGTCTATGTGTGTGTGGGAGGGGTCTATGTGTGTGGGAGCTCAATGTGTGGAGGTCTATGTGTGTGTGGGAGGGTTCTATGTGTGTGTGTGGGAGGTCGACGTGTGTGGCGTGTGAGAGGTCTATGTGTGTGTGAGCTCAATGCGTGGAGGTCTATGTGTGTGTGGGAGGTCTGTGCGTGGAGGTCTATGTGTGTGTGGGAGCGGTCTATGTGTGTGTGTGGGAGGTCGACGTGTGTGGCGTGTGAGAGGTCCATGTGTGTGTGAGCTCAATGCGTGGAGGTCTATGTGTGTGTGGGTGGTCTGTGCGTGGAGGTCTATGTGTGTGTGGGAGGGGTCTATGTGTGTGTGTGGGAGGTCGACGTGTGTGGCGTGTAAGAGGTCTATGTGTGTGGGAGCTCAATGTGTGGAGGTCTATGTGTGTGTGGGAGGTCTGTGCGTGGAAGATCTTGTGTGTGAGCTAGTGAAATAGCAGAAATTCATCATTAACCACACATTTTTAAACCAAACATGTAAAGCCTTTCCGTTTAAAATCAGAAGACGTCCATCGTTCAATAATCAGCTAATTCGGTTCAAGGCACCACATGGAATTAACTCAACTTATCCCTCAGATTACTTTGTAATCACAATACAGTTACACCTATCTTTTAAACTAACTCAGGTATCTCTTCTGCTCTACTTAGACCCTGAATATTGGCACCGCATCGCCGATCTGGATTTGAAATACAGACTATCACCACGACAGAAGGGCGTGGCCAAAAACGTCATTTTGTTTCTGGGGGACGGGATGGGAATCTCTACGGTGACGGCAGCGAGGATCCTGGCAGGGCAGATGGCGGGGAAAAACGGGGAGGAGAACCAGCTCAGCTTCGACAAGTTCCCATACACGGGTCTGTCAAAGGTAGGTCCCTACACGGGTCTGTCAAAGGTAAGGTCCCTACACGGGTCTGTCAAAGGTAAGGTCCCTACACGGGTCTGTCAAAGGTAAGGTCCCTACACGGGTCTGTCAAAGGTAGGTCCCTACACGGGTCTGTCAAAGGTAAGGTCCCTACACGGGTCTGTCAAAGGTAAGGTCCCTACACGGGTCTGTCAAAGGTAAGGTCCCTACACGGGTCTGTCAAAGGTAAGGTCCCTACACGGGTCTGTCAAAGGTAAGGTCCCTACACGGGTCTGTCAAAGGTAAGGTCCCTACACGGGTTTGTCATAGGTAGGTCCCTACACGGGTCTGTCAAAGGTAAGGTCCCTACACGGGTCTGTCAAAGGTAAGGTCCCTACACGGGTTTGTCATAGGTAGGTCCCTACACGGGTCTGTCAAAGGTAAGGTCCCTACACGGGTTTGTCATAGGTAGGTCCCTACACGGGTTTGTCAAAGGTAAGGTCCCTACACGGGTCTGTCAAAGGTAAGGTCCCTACACGGGTTTGTCATAGGTAGGTCCCTACACGGGTTTGTCAAAGGTAAGGTCCCTACACGGGTCTGTCAAAGGTAAGGTCCCTACACGGGTTTGTCATAGGTAGGTCCCTACACGGGTTTGTCAAAGGTAAGGTCCCTACACGGGTCTGTCAAAGGTAAGGTCCCTACACGGGTTTGTCATAGGTAGGTCCCTACACGGGTCTGTCAAAGGTAAGGTCCCTACACGGGTCTGTCAAAAGTAAGGTCCCTACACGGGTTTGTCATAGGTAGGTCCCTACACGGGTCTGTCAAAGGTAAGGTCCCTACACGGGTCTGTCAAAGGTAAGGTCCCTACACGGGTTTGTCATAGGTAGGTCCCTACACGGGTTTGTCAAAGGTAAGGTCCCTACACGGGTCTGTCAAAGGTAAGGTCCCTACACGGGTTTGTCATAGGTAGGTCCCTACACGGGTTTGTCAAAGGTAAGGTCCCTACACGGGTCTGTCAAAGGTAAGGTCCCTACACGGGTTTGTCATAGGTAGGTCCCTACACGGGTTTGTCAAAGGTAAGGTCCCTACACGGGTCTGTCAAAGGTAAGGTCCCTACACGGGTTTGTCATAGGTAGGTCCCTACACGGGTTTGTCAAAGGTAAGGTCCCTACACGGGTCTGTCAAAGGTAAGGTCCCTACACGGGTTTGTCATAGGTAGGTCCCTACACGGGTTTGTCAAAGGTAAGGTCCCTACACGGGTCTGTCAAAGGTAAGGTCCCTACACGGGTTTGTCATAGGTAGGTCCCTACACGGGTTTGTCAAAGGTAAGGTCCCTACACGGGTCTGTCAAAGGTAAGGTCCCTACACGGGTCTGTCAAAGGTAAGGTCCCTACACGGGTTTGTCAAAGGTAAGGTCCCTACATGGGTCTGTCAAAGGTAAGGTCCCTACATGGGTCTGTCAAAGGTAAGGTCCCTACACGGGTCTGTCAAAGGTAGGTCCTTACATGGGTCTGTCGAATTTAAGGTCCCTACACGGTTCTGTCAAAGGTAAGACGTTACCAAACTAGGGTAAGGTTTACCTACACGGGTCTGTCTAAGGTAATGTCTATATATGCTCGCGAAGGTTTCTAATGGCTTCCCGACCTCCACCAAGCTCTGATGTGTAGGTCTGCGTTTGTCTAAGGCGTAAGTCAGCTATTACAGGCCGGTGTAAGGGAAACTTCTTACCTTTGACAGACCCGTGTAGGTAAACCTTACCCTAGACAGACCCATGTAGGTGAACCTACTGACCCACTCACCTGTCTCTCCTGACCTAGTAACCTACTGACCCACTCACCTGTCTCCCCTGATCAACTGACCTCTTGACCCACTCATCTGTCTCCCCTGACCTAGTAACCTACTGACCCACTCACCTGTCCACCTGCTACTATTTTCCCCTGACCTAGTGACTAACTAACCTGTCCACCTGCTATCTGTCACCCCTGACCTACTGACCCACTCACCTGTCCACCTGCTACTATTTTCCCCTGACCTAGTGACTAACTAACCTGTCCACCTGCTATCTGTCACCCCTGACCTACTGACCCACTCACCTGACCACCTGTTAACTGTATATATATATATATATATATATATATATATATATATATATATATATATATATATATATATATATATATATATATATATATATATATATATATATATATATATATATAATATTGATAGTGTTCTGCAACATCTACTAGAGACTTTCCGTGGCTTGGCAGCTTGTGTATCCTGATTACCACAAGAGCCATAGGGCTGGAAAGTAGGTCACCAACCAGTTCTACGGCTCAATAAAATCTGCATGAGCTATAGAACTGGTTGGTGACCTACTTACCAGCCCTATACCAGCGGGATTGTCAACTCCTGGCAGGTTCAACCCAGCTGGGAGGATGAAGGGTTAACAGTCCAGAATAGTTTGATATCATGACTCCCAAGCTGGGAGGATGAAGGGTTAACAGTCCAGAATAGTTTGATATCATGACTCCCAAGCTGTGAGGATGAAGGGTTAACAGTCCAGAATAGTTTGATATCATGACTCCCAAGCTGTGAGGATGAAGGGTTAACAGTCCAGAATAGTTTGATATCATGACTCCCAAGCTGTGAGGATGAAGGGTTAACAGTCCAGAATAGTTTGATATCGTGACTCCCAAGCTGGGAGGATGAAGGGTTAACAGTCCAGAATAGTTTGATATCATGACTCCCAGATCTTCATAACAAAATATCATGGTATTTCAGACATACAGCGTCAACTACCAAACCACTGACTCCGCGGCGTCAGCCACCGCCTACATGACGGGAGTCAAGACAAACAATGGAGTCTTAGGTCTCAGCGCGGCGGCCTCAAAGGGAAACTGTAGCTCGTCCAAAGATGCCCATGTGGACTCGATCCTACGCTGGTCACTCAATGCAGGTCAGTGGTCATTTGATCTCTTTGTCGTGAAATGTTATATACTGTGGTACCTCGAGAAGTATAGTTCATTCGTTCTGTAATATTGCTCGTACGTCAAACATTTCTCTCCATTAGAATCTATTGAAATGCTTTTTACCCGCTTCAGTCACAAAACAAGACACATGCGTTTATACATGATAAATATTGTTTAATATAGTTTTGTGACGTAGCCTAACCAAGGATATGCGTGTGGGGTGGGTGGGTGGGAGGGGGGTGTTCTGCATGTGCACCTAATTAGTCTACTGGCGCTAATGAGTTGAGTTAACGTTTAGGTAATGACGTACAATAAGCCCGTGCATGTAGACCATGCCTTCCTGTCTTAATTTCTTGAACTGTTGTTTGACCAGGCAAGTCAGCTGGTGTAGTGACCACCACCAGAGTCACTCACGCCAGCCCCGCGGCCTCGTACTCACACACACCTCACAGGGACTGGGAGTCAGAGAGGTGAGTGGGTCAGTAGGTCACTAGGTCAGGGGTGACAGGTAAAAGGTGGACAGATGAGTGGGTCAGTAGGTTAAGGGAGACAGGTGAGTGGGTCAGTAGGTCACTAGGTCAGGGGTGACAGGTAAGTGGGTCAGTAGATCAGAGGAGACAGATAGCAGGTGGACAGGTGAGTGGGTCACTAGGTCAGGTGGACAGGTGAGTGGGTCAGTAGGTCACTAGGTCAGGGGTGACAGGTGAGTGGGTCAGTAGGTCAGAGGTGACAGATAGCAGGTGGACAGGTGAGTGGGTCACTAGGTCAGGTGGACAGGTGAGTGGGTCAGTAGGTCAGGTGGACAGGTGAGTGGGTCAGTAGGACAGGTGGACAGGTGAGTGGGTCACTAGGTCAGGTGGACAGGTGAGTGGGTCAGTAGGTCGGGTGGACAGGTGAGTGGATCAGTAGGTCAGCGGTGACAGATAGCAGGTGGACAGGTGAGTGGGTCACTAGGTCAGGTGGACAGGTGAGTGGGTCAGTAGGTCAGCGGTGACAGATAGCAGGTGGACAGGTGAGTGGGTCACTAGGTCAGGTGGACAGGTGAGTGGGTCAGTAGGTCAGGTGGACAGGTGAGTGGGTCAGTAGGTCAGCGGTGACAGATAGCAGGTGGACAGGTGAGTGGGTCACTAGGTCAGGTGGACAGGTGAGTGGGTCAGTAGGTCAGCGGTGACAGATGGCAGGTGGACAGGTGAGTGGGTCACTAGGTCAGCGGTGACAGATAGCAGGTTGGCAGGTGAGTGGGTCAGTAGTCAGGGGAGAATAGTAGCAGGTTGTCAGGTGATTGTGTCAAGGTAGATTTAGGTAGCAGGCTTGGATGTACACAGGTGAGTGATTAACTAGGGCAGAGAAGAAAGGTAAGAAGTAGCATTATTTTAAAAAAAAACCTTGCTATTTTTAAAAAAATAATTTACCTAGCTAATTTTAAAAAAAAAACTAATTTACCTAGCTAATTTAAAAAAAAAAACAAATAAATTTACCTAGCTAATTAAAAAATAATTTACCTAGCTAATTTAAAAACAAACAAACTTTGAAACTATGAGTAGGCCTATTTTTAAAACAAGTTAGTTTTTTTTTTTGTAAAATTTATTGCCATTACAGTATGTTTTTCTCTGCATTCTCAACCTTGCAAAAACAATAGCAAAAGTAAAGAATGTAAGGACATAGCTATACAACTGATCACCGAAAACAGCGACATCAACGTGAGTAGATTTACACCTTGATTAGATTTACAACATGATTAGTCTTACCCCTCTGTAAAATAACACATAATTCAAACATTTAATAATAACCAACGAATTTACTTTAAAACCACTTTTAAGAGCATTACCATAAGTTTGAAAATATAGACTAAAATCTGTTTTTTTTTAAATTGTAGGTCTTAATTTGAAATAGTAATTACTAGCAATCTACGGGGCGCTGGCGTTGCGCCTGTTGAAGTTTTAACGCTGATTATAGTAGTATCCCTTAGCCGCTATGCAGGACGCACGATATCAAAATTTAATTATCTCTTTAAAAGAAACCTTCCCTGGAGTATTCTCATCAACTCTTCAAAGTTTTATAGCACTCGGATGAAAGATGTCGAACCGCATCTGTCTTTCATTTTTTAATATATTGTATATAGTGGAAAATCGCAAACTCCCGTGGCGCCGCCGTTGCGAAATAAAAAAAATCTTTTTTTTCAGAACCTTTCCCTGCAGTGTTCCTATCAACTCCCCAAAGTTTCATGGCGATAGGATGAACGGTGTCAAACCGCAATCGACTTTTATTTTTATATACCGTATATAGAGAAAAAAAAAACATCGCGCACTACCGGGGCGCCACTCCTGCGAATTTGAAATTTTTTTTTTCGCAGAAACCGCCTTAGGAATATTCTCAACAACTTCCCAAAGTTTCACGGCGATAGGCTGAAAGGTGTAGTAACGCACCGATACACAGACACACGTACATTGCTTTATATACATATATGTATATATATATGTATATATATATATATATATATATATATATATATATATATATATATATATATATATATATATATATATATATATATATATATATATATATATATATATATATATATATATATAGCTTAGTAACTTACGCACCTCATTAAAAACAGTCCATGTTTGAATCTATGTTTGTCATCAGGTTATCATGGGTGGAGGTAAAGATAATTTTGCCAACAGAAAAGACAAGAGAAATCTAATTAAGGTAGACAGGATTGCTGGTATCTTATTAATTATAGCTGCAGGTAGGATGTTAAGATATATAAGTTGATGCTCGATATTTGCAGGTTTCATGTAAATACCGAAATTTAAAATAAATCACACAGTTCACTAAATCACAACATATCTACAAAGCTCAATTGCTGAGAAATCGTTCAACAGTTATTCTTTTAATCAGTTAAGCACGCAAGGTTTATCTCAGTGGTACTTTGTATGAATGCCGATATTTTTGCTGGCACCCAGAGAACCAAAGTCACTTAACCTTCTACACAACTTCCTCTGGGCAGAGAAATATATTTTCGTCTGTTTCCCACTTGACCCCTTCCACACTAATGTTTTTTTCAGGAATGGGAGCAAAGAATGAAAAAGAAAAACAACTCCTATAAGTACGTCAACAACACAGCTGGTTTAAAAAGTGTGGATTTTGACAAGACGAATTATCTTCTGGGTATGTACAGCTTGTAGTAGTTGCTGCTTAGCAACGCAATTAGGTATAGACCAACACATGTCGTTGAGGTCAGGGTGCATAAGATCAGTTTGCATTAATCTAAAAAGAAGTCACACCTCAGCTTACATGTTTTTGTCTTTTAAAAACATCGATTTATTTCTATAATATTTTCTGAGCTCAAACCTCACTTGAATAATAAATGAATAAATTATTATAGCTAACATCAAACTAATAATAAATTAGAATCAATAGCGTGTTGTGAATTCCCTCATTCGGTGAAGGTATACTTACTATTCTGCTGTTATTAAACCATGCTGTTGCGTAGACAATTTAAGCTACTTAAACGTACGGTTAAAGATAGGCTACTTGACCACACACCTCCTTCCTCCCGCTCACAACACACCCGCTGTTACTCGACCAGTCGCTTCCCATTTACTCACGTTCACTGCGTACAACTAACAAAAAGGACGCTGACTAGCAACACCCTAGTAAGGTGTACACATGCAGACACACCACTCCTAACCACAAATGTATACACTGCTCATACAATGCACATCGTCATACATGTCTGTAATGCTGAATTCCCCAAAGATAAAATATCTCTTTATATACACCGCAATAGTTTCTCCTGAAATATGTTACCACTAATTAATTGCTTTAGTTAATCGTCACACATTGTTACACCTATGGTGGATATTAAATACTAAAGAAAATTTAAACGGTGTGTATTCTAGGATTGTTCAGTCCCAGTCACATGCAGATTGAAAAAGACAGAGATCCGAAGAAAGAGCCGTCAATTGTCGATATGACAGAGAAGGCGATTCAAATCTTGCAGAAAAACAAGAAAGGGTTTTTTCTCTTTGTTGAAGGTAGGCTTTGTTTTAGTAGCATGTAGCACTGTCGGGTGACGACTTAAGCAATAGCTGCTTTTCTTTTATGGGGATTTTTTTTTTAATTTACTGCGGCTGCTTTTCTAACGCTTTGAAATTTCCTATACGGTAACTTTTTACTTTCTCATATTCGAAGTATAGATGAAGTATTGTAATCGTGCGTAAAAAATAGAGACTTTTGCAAATCTCGGCGTTTTTACACCTCCCTGAATCGGAAAAATATAGTTTTGCAATCTCGTCCGTATGTGTGTGTGTGTGTGTATTTGTGTGTATGTGTGTGTCTTTGAACACGATAACATATATAAGTATTAGATCGAATTTGTAGTTCTGTATCAACTTTTCAGCGATTTCCGATAACCGAAAGTGGAACTTATACTACTTTCAATTTTTCAAAAGCCTATAGCTTGAGTACTGTTTCAGATAGATAAATGAAATTTCACAAGTAAGTAACAGATCTAATTAGTAATAAAGTAGTAATTTACACTATTTCGGATTTCTCAAAAAACGCATGTAAATTTATAAACGAGGCCTACTGATCATATTCCGCACTATTATACACATATTTTTTGGCGTTTACTTGGTGCGCAATATCTTTTTCTAACGAGATTCTATTCTATTTTAAAAAGTTTAAGTAATTAAAATGGACATTAAAAAAATTATAAAAACGTTTTAATAACAAGCTTTTATTATTTAATAAAGCACTAAAAATGAGAAAAGAAAATTATACACTACTATTTAAATAACTATAAACGAAAAGCGTGGGTCACTTTAGTATCTATTGGATACCTTTAATATAATACTATTTAAGGAGAGACCCAAGCTTTTCTTAATGGTTATTTAAATAGTAGTGTATAATTTATTTTCTCCTTTTTAGTGCATTATTACATTAAAGCTTGTTATTAAAATGTTTTTTATGAATTATTTTTTTCAGTACTTTAAATTTGATAAAATGTACATTACGGTTGTATGACTAATAACAACTTCGCACCTAATGAACGTGATGACGCGTGTATAATAGTGCGGAATAGTTTGATGAGACAGCCTACTAATTTGGACAAAATTTTAATTAATTCATAAAAAATAATTAGGCAATCAATTAAGTCAAATTTAATGTCACGTTGCATTGTCTTCATGTCTTGACCAACCTGCAAATGTTGAAACAAATCTGTCAGTTAGAAGTGTCTGAAATTTCGCTCGGGCGTTTCGTTCTAGGCTGCCGACAGACTGACGACAGGGGAAGTAAGTTGAATAATAGCTTGTAAAAATCATGTCTATATTCCGAGTTGCCATCCCCCGTAGTGT
This sequence comes from Physella acuta, assembly GCF_028476545.2. NCBI lineage: Eukaryota > Metazoa > Mollusca > Gastropoda > Physidae > Physella > Physella acuta. Next base: position 57,260 of record NW_026731588.1, read on the forward strand.
TATATAAGATTATTCGAGAGAAAGTTTAGGTGAGATCACTTCCGGTTTATTAGTTTTGATTACTTTAAAATATGGCTTGATTTCTGTCCTACCGTTTTTCATGCATCGGCCTACTTTACTCTTATATCTACTTTTGTGTAATGTCCACATTTCTGTCGTAACTATTATTTCCTATTTCTTAAAGTTTCGCCACCCTGACATGTCCATGTACAACTTTCACAGGTGGTCGAATCGACCACGGCCATCACTGGTCCAAGCCGGCAGTGGCACTGCATGAAACTGTGACCTTCTCCAAGGCGGTGGACATAGCTCTTCAAATGACCAACGCCTCGGAAACCCTGATTGTTGTCACAGCTGACCACTCCCACGTCATGACCATGGGTGGATCTGCAGCAAGAAATAACCCCATCCTAGGTAACTGTTGACAGTTTTTGAGGTACATTTTATGCTAACTCTTTACTCTAGTTCTAACTCAAGCTTTAAACTTAAACCTAAACCTTAACCTCAACCTTATAATCGATAACAACTGAACATCAACTTCAAACGTCAATCATTTAGCGTCAAACGTAAAAATGTAAAATTCAAATCTCAAACTGAAAAACCCCAACCCACACCCCATCCCATCCCATCCCAGCGTAAACGTGAACGTGAACGTAAACGTCAACGTGAACGTCAACGTGAACGTGAACGTGAACGTGGAGTGAACGTCAACGTCAGCGTCAGCGTCAGCATCACCCTAACCCTAACCCTAACCCTAACCCTAATCCTAATCATAATCATAATCGTAAACATAATGTCACAAGTTTGTCACTTGGGTGTCACTTGTTTTTACATTCTTGTCATAAGCTCATCATACAAATGTCACACATTTGTAACATTCGTTAATTGTATATCATATACTCATCACAATTTTATCTCAAGTTTATCCCATGTATGTATTGTACTGCTTACAGCTTACGGTATGTACTCAAAATGTTTACAGGGCTCAGTGCTGACGAGAGCCATAAGCCAAACGATGATACATTAGATGGTAAACCGTACACCACAATCCTTTACGCTAATGGACCAGGGCACATAGACCCCAGACCAGACATCACTAACGTTGATACTAGTAAGTTCTTGTCGTACTGACCACTGGTCACTGATGCTGATACAGCAGGCTAATAAAGATGATGCAAATAATTTCATTACATTGATCACTAGCCACGTTACCACTCTTGGTAATACAGTAAGATAATTAATTAATACAGTGGTGCATTATGCTTGAATGGGGAACGGGGTAGAAAACGCACATAGGCCTATATATATATATATATATATATATATATATATATATATATATATATATATATATATATATATATATATATATATATATGTATATATATATATATATATATATATATATATATATTATATATATATATATATGTGTGTGTGTGCGTGTGTGTGTGTATGTGTGTACGTACGTTTGTACGTGCAAGCGTGCGTGCGTGCGAGCTTCTCTGTTTTATGTGTGTTGTGTGTGTGTATTTGTACTTGCATGCGTGCGAGCTTCTCTGTGTGTGTGTGTGTGTGTTGTGTGAATCAGTAGAAATTAAACACTTTTCCTGATGTGGACAAACAACATAGTCCGTGCTATCACGTCTGTTTGTCTTACAGATAGCACCAAATATGTCAGCCAGTCTGTTTTCTTCATTGATCCAGAGACGCATGGCGGGGAGGATGTTGGCATATTTGCCACAGGTATTTACATTGAAGGAGTTTTGATTATTTTTTTTAATTATCCGTTCTAGTTATGTTTTGTCCTGGCTAGAAAATGTTAATTATTTAATTTAGAAGCGTAATTATCATTTTACACATTAAAAGTAAATATCCTGTAAAATATGAAGGCAGTATTTTGCATTACTTGATATTAATTTTAACCTATAAAAATGTTTTAAAAACAATTTTAAACTGGAAATAAATTGTAACACCAACTAATGATTAAAATATATAATATTCTTGCTCTTTAATTTTTATAAGCTTTTGTATCGCATTTATCTTGTGTGATACCCTTGTTACCTTTCTAAGTTATTTTTTTACGAATTATATATTTTACCAAAATATTTTTTTTTCTTGTTAGAAATGTTAGTCATTATTATATCAGCCTATACATGTTTTATGTAATCCAGTCTATCACTGTGTTATGTGATCCATTGTATTTTTAAATTAAATTAAATTAATTCGTGTATTATATAATACAGTGTATTTTTATGTAATCTAGTGTATACTTTTTATGTAATCTAATGCATTCATTTGTTATGTGATCCAGTGCATTTGTTTTATTTAATCCAGTTAATTTATTTTTTATACAGTGTGTTTACACATTCTGTATTCGAGTGCATACGTTGCATGTAATCTAGTATATCAAACTATTATATTATTCCGTATAATAATTTTTTCTCCCACCCCTCCCCAGGTCCTCAGTCCTTCCTGTACACAGGCGTCCACGAGCAGAACTACATCCCTATGGTCATGGCCTACGCCTCATGTGTCGGGCCCTACGCCGAGGGGAAAAAGCCATGCGCCAAATATGAACAACCATAACCGGCTTGAACATCGACCTCTGTTCAACGACTTGGACAACTCTTATTAAAATGTAAAATATCCTATTGATTTGGTTCCATTTTTTTTAGCGAGCAAACTAGTTCTGATTCCGATAATGTGATTGGCATTGTTGTACCACCAGTCAGCCGCTTGAAAATACGTGTGTTAGGCAAAACTGTACGACGTCTAAAGAAAATTGACAGAAAATAAAAACAACAGAAAAGACTACCTACTGAAGTCTTTACATTTTCTCTCTGAACATTTATGCCTTGTTTAAGGCGATGAAATATCACTTCATGGTTACAGAAGAGAATCTGCATTATGAGTAGAGCTGTAAAATACGTTATAGGTAGAGAATAATATTCTTTTTGACCAAACTGTTAATGAAAAATTAATTTAAAGACGTTAATTAATGTATTGATATAATCATTGGTAGATTAACTACAGTAATTATAAAATTTCAGAACAATGACTTTACTTATAGTGACGTCACATGATTTATTTACTTTTTATAACAATAATGGCGGCTTCAATCGAAGCTTTTTTAGCCCATTCAAAAGTTTTACTCGTTATAAAGCTACTTTTCTGTCGGCTATAGCTTTAACCATACGTCCGTTTGTTATTTTAATTAGGTTCCAACACTATTATCAATTTTCAACAGTTCTTCTAATTTGAGTGTACAATAAATTTCTCTAGATCTAGAGATCAGCTGTCGGTCGAAGAAAAAGTCAATCCTAGATCTTAAATCTAGGTCTAACCAAAATTAATTAGGGCCTAGATGAAATGAAAACCATTATAAAATCACAACAAATTATTGAGTCTCTTTGCCTACACCTTTGTTTTTTTAGCTTCACGGATCTTCTAATTCAAGAATACAAGAGATTTATCTTTCTAGGTTCTACATCTAGAACTACGTAAAGACTAGCTAGACTTAAGCCAAGCAAGTCTTAGAATCTAGATCTAGAAAACTCTATCTAGATAACTCTATGTAGATATAGATCTATATCATAATGAGTTTCTATACTAAACTATTTCAGAACTTCATTATATATAAAGCAATGTATGTCTGAGTGTGTGTGTGTATCTGTCTGTCTTTATGCATTACTACACCTCTCATCACATCGCCGTGAAATTTTGGGAAGTTGTTGAGCATATTCCTGGGGAGGTTTTTGCGAAAAAAAAATTTCAAATTCGCAGGGGTGGCGCCCGGACAGGGCGCGATTTGTTTTTTTTCTCTATATACGGTATATAAAAATAAAAGTCGATTTCGCTTTCACGTCGTGCATCCGAGCACTGTCAATCTTTGAGGAGTTGATTAGAACACTCCAGGAAAAGGTTCTGCAAAAAATTCTTTTTTAATTTCGTAAGGACGGCGCCACGGGGAGTGTGCGATTCTGCTCTATATACGGTATATTAAAAAAAAATGAAAGTCAGATGCAGCTCGACACCTTTCATCCGAGTGCTATAAAACTTTAAAGAGTTGATGAGAATACTCATGGGAAGGTTTCTGTTAACAAAATAATTAAAATTTGATATGAGCGGCGCCCGAGAGGGTGCGATTTTCGCCAATACACAATTTGGCGCCCAGAGTTTCAGAGCGGCTAGTTAAAACTTGGCATCCGTTAATCGTAGTCTTGGATTGTGGGTAAGGGATACTATTATATTGAAACTTTAACAGGCGAAACCGCTGGCGTCCCGTAGACTGCACGACCCGAAGCGCCAAGGGTTCCCCTGCGAGCACTATGGCGCCTCTGCCGTAGTGTAATCGGGGGCTCCGTAGAGCGCCCCTCTAATTCCCTGACACATGGGCTGTCACCGAAGGGTGTTCTACCTTTTTTCTGTGAGTGATTAAAGTACACTCAAGGTTTGCATGCGGTAGTGTAGGTAAACCCGTGTCCCTATACTTATGATCCAAGCGTTTACATTTAAATAACTCAGTTTTAGAAAACAAGGTCTCACGCGTCTAAGAACATAGGATTGGTAAAGCATTGATGAAACACTTCTTATATATTTCGTCAGACTTTCTTCTATCCCCGGCAACGCGCGGTGACGGGTACGCTAGTTTTATATAAATATGTGTTTGTTTAGCTATGGAATTGGCTCATTTAATTTAGGATAAAATTTAATCTGAAATAATACTAGGGCCTATTTGCGTAAATTAAGTTTCTTACCCAGAATAAATGTATAAATACAGCAGTACTTGTCTGGTATGGAGATAGCTAAGGTGTCAGTGAAATAGGTTACCATGTGGGTGGCGCCGGTTTGAGACACATCGTTCAGAGGCGTAGCGACCCTTCCCGGCCCCCGGGGACAAACTTTCAATTTGGCGACCCCCTCGGGAACAAACCTTCAATTTTCAATTTGTCCCCCCATCAAACTTTCCAACTTTCCATTTGCACCCCCCCCCCCCATATATTTTTTATATTTATAATGCAAAACTGCACCTAAAATGAGATTTTAATTTGTTTTTCCAACCCATTTTGGCGCCCCCTAAGGTCGGCGCTCGGGGACATATGTACCCCCCCTGCCCCCCCCCCCCCCCCCCCTTCGCTGCGCCTCGGCATCGTGTCAATGTAAAAATACATTTTCAGTTTTTTTTTCGTAAGATTTGAATAATAAAATTGACTATCGGACCTTGGCGGGATACACGGCAGGTGAAGTAGAGTTCACCTGTTTCATTGTCCTCAGCATAAGAAAGGATAGTGTGGTCAGAGCCATACTCGGCTAAAATTGTTTTTTTTTAAAACGATAAAAACATGTCTGAGACTTGGCGGGACACTGGACAGGTGAAATAGAGTTGGGTAGGTGTAGAGTTCACCTGTGACCTCAGCATATGAAGTGATAGTGTGATCTGACCCATTCTCTGCGGAAATCGGTGTTTTAAAAGACAAAAACATGTCTGAGTTGTCGGGACACTGAGCAGGTGAAGAAGAGTTGACCTGTGTTTTTTTTTTACCTCAGCCTATGAAGGAATAGTGTGGTCAGACCCATACTCAGCCGAAAACGTCTGATGTGTGACTTCTTTTTGAATATGGGATCTGGGTTTTTTGTGATAATAAGTGACAGACGTTATGTTATTTATGGATGACCCCCCCCCCCTCCAACCCACAGTTTTCCAAAGGATATCGGGTAGTCTAGTACTATGCTAATAATGACTGGGAACAAGAGACTTCAACCCCATCTTAATATATCTCTTTCTCTGTTCGCTTGTCCCGAGCCTGTGGTATCAGTATCTTCAGAGATATATGTAGAACTTAAAGATAGGGACATTTGTTTAAAATAATATGTTGGATGCTTTAAAAGTATAAACACAATTTTATTTAAAGAAAAAAATAAAAATAAAGCAATATTCGAATGCAGAAAAGCATTTATAATTATGCAACCGGAACAGTGTTTATGATTTTGACAAGAACCCCCAAAAAAAAATATGACGTCACATGCCTCATGTTTAAACTACGGTAAATACACAACACTAATGGCGTTATCTTCCAATTTTAAAATATGAAGAAATGAACTATTTCATTCACATTTGATTTAGATCTATGGATCTACTTATCAACAGGTACGCTATGAAATGTATACAGTTTTATCGGCCTAAACCAGGGGTCGCAACCTGCGGCTCGCTAGCCACATGCGGCTCTTTTGACCTCCAGATGCGGCTCTCCAGCTCCTTGCACAAATATTAATAGTTCTATAATTTAATTTTTACCGGACGGTGGGGTACGACTTTACCCTGCGTTCAGTGGGATAGAAGATAAGCCTGGTGAGAACCAAAGAATAGAAGCGAACGATGCAAGTTATTCAAACCGATATCCAAGCCAGTTAGTCGGCGTTTGTCGTGTTGAGGCCTGACTGGCTAATGGGAGACACCTCCTGAGCCGGTGATATTCGTAAAGAAAAAAATAAAAGAAAAATTAACAGCTTCTAAAGTAAATTGAGATAATCCTAGAATAATGTTTTTTGATTACTAATTTTACTATTCTGGCGAAACATGTCTATGTTTTTTATATGAATAAATAATATTTCATATTTAAAGCTATTTATTTTAAATAACAAATCAACTTTATTTACCTAATCCTAATCAAATTCCGAATATTGAACTAAAAATGCAGTGGCTCTTTAAAAACTGGGAAAGTTTGTAAATTGTAACTTTTGGCTCTTGCGTATCTAAAGGTTGCCGACCCCTGGCCTAAACGAATACAAATTACTTTTACAAACAACTTAAATACCATTGAACAGCCGGGTTTTTGATGAAATAATTTGTCTCTTTATCAGTGCGTGTATTTAATATGGTGTTGTGTTAACTAACATTGTATATAATTTGTTTTTACTTTTTCTAATAGGTCTTGGCAGTGGTGGAACTAGAAAAAAGGCTCCCCCGCAAATAAAAATTTGGGGCCCCCCCTATATGTGTATATATATATATATATATATATATATATATATATATATATATATATATATATATATATATATATATATATATATATATATATATATATATATATATATATATATATATATATATATATATATATATATATATATATATATATATATATATGTATATAAGTAGCATGCTTCTCTAATTTTTAAAAAGTCTATTACCTGAGTATTTTAATCTATTTCATTGCAATGTATAACCACTCTGAGATAACGAACCAGACAACAATAAGTCCGAACTCATTTCGGACCCGCAATAATCCCTGTTTTACAAGTGTTTTTATTTCTTTTTTCTCTTTTTTTTCTTCTTTTTTTTTGCCTCAGACACGTAATTTATAGCGTCAGTTGTGTGTTCGCTTTAGTATTACAGTTTTCATCATCGGCTTGTGAGGACTGATACAGATTTACAATAGTAATATTTCTTTCTAACTTGTAGCCTGCTTTCATTGATGGTTTACTTATACATAAATCTAATACAAAACGTCTAAATATAAAGAAAAAATTAAAAAAAAATAAAAAATAAAAAAAAAAACAACCTGAAACTTACAAGTGCTTTTTTTTTTTTTTTTTTTAAGTGTTAACATATTTTCACTTTTATTACACATCATTGCTTACAATTTAAAAAAAAAACCTGTTAGCATGATGGATATAATTACAAACAACACAGCATGTTGTAACTTTATAAAAAGAAAACAAAACAAAAATTTTAAATGGCTAGAATGTTTGGTTGCCAAGATAGTGTAATGAGGATCATTTTAATTACAAAATGTGCCTTATCTCTCAAGGTACATAACCTCTCACAGCACTCAAGTCAACGATCACATGCTGCATATTTCTTCAATAGTTAAGTTTTTGCAATTATTGAATTGAAATGCCATTGCAGCTTGCTGCTGTTTAAAATGCACTAGATAACTGCAATCAGTAATGTCAGAATACAATTATTATTCACACACAAGTTTCATAAGATGCACAATAAAAACAAATTCAACTTGTAGCCTCCCTTGAATTACATCTGCATTATGTACACATTACAACTTTGCTCAGCTGCTTTTAACTTCCTTTGACTTTTGTTGTTCTAATAGTTTTCTACTTTCTATCTGAACTGTCTTTTTTTTTTTTTTTTTTTTTTTTAAATACTTTTATTTGCAATTTAAAACAAGTACATCAACATCAAATTCTTACATAATTTCGAACATCAAATGAAAACGAAATAGTAATACAATATAATACAATATATTACAATAGTAATATTTCTTTCTTACTTGTAGCCTGCTTTCATTCATTTAAGATGGTTTACATATACATAGATGTAATACAAAACGTCTAAATATAAAGAAAAATTAAAAATTAAAAACTAACCTGAAACTGAAAATGCAAATGTGTAATTAAAATTAAATGATGATTCAAGGGATTTTTTTTCTCGGCGTGGTGGGCTGAGGGGACGAGGGGGGGGGGAGGGGGGGGGGGGGGGAATTTGTTTTTTTTTTAAGTAGAGCTGAAATGAATTTGGGATTACAGAGAATTAAAATGATAAAAATTTTAAGCAATCGGAAAAGTTATGTTATTACAATGAGACACGTAAAAGCAAACACTCTTCCCTTTCAAACATCTATATCTATACAGTCCTCAATTAGTTTTTTTTTTCCTTTTTATTTTTGTTTTGTTTTATTAATTCAATTGTTTTAAACCTTTAAATCAGTAATAATTATTTATTTGATAGATTTTACACAGCATCAAAGACATGAACAATGAACATCAATTGCATATATAATAATCAAATGGAGAAAATAAAATGGCATAAGAACTAGACTAAAATAAGGTGTGCAAACTAGGTTTCTCTTGACTGCTTAGTTTACTGTGCTTTGTCCTTAGCTGCCCATGGACAGAAATAGAAACGACCTTGGGAGAAGTGTCTCTGCAGTACACATACTGATCCATCATTCCAAAACTTTCCATGACATAAAATTGACCCTTGGCAAAGAGGTCACGCTACCCTGAAAAATCCGCCAGTCCGGTTGAGTGGGGGGAAGTGTGTGTGTGTGTGGGGGGGGGGGGGGTGAGGTGTGTATCTCTTTCTACCATTCAGGTTGTCCACTTTTAAAAACCTGGGAAACAGAAGACTGTTCTAATGTTAATTTACTTGAGGGCTGATCGAGTGATGTTTAGTTTGAGACTGTCGATATTAATTATGCATCTAGTTTATTTGCTTCTTCTGTAGTTCAAATGTTAGTTAAATCTACTTCACCTGTCTGATGACCTTAAGAGTCTAAAGAGTTAGTTACTTTATTTTTTACTGTTTAACATTTAAAAACTAAGTGTTAGAATATTCATTGTCTAAATCCCTCCAATGTAACAAGTAAGAATGAAGAGGAATGAGATTTAATAACAATAGCCACCAATAGAGATTAAAGCAAATATGTTGGGTATAACGCGTTAAGAAGAGCGTAAAGAAGAGTGTAAAGAAGAGCGTAAAGAAAAACTATAAATTAAAAGTTCAGCTATTCCGTCTGCCCGCAACGCGCTAGAGAAAACGCAAGGAAAATAAAAACTTTCACATTAAAACGAAAAACAAAACTTCCCATGACCGTGGCGTCACAAGGAACAAGTAGGAAATTTTCCAAACAAAAAGAAAATGCCAAAAACATAATGACGTAATCGATACTCGATAATTAAGGCACTAACCTTACCGCCTATATTATTTGTCTAATCTGAAAAGTGGTCTGCATGTAGAGTTTCTTTCAGGCATCTCTTTGGGTAGGGGCGAAGAACGTCTACCGCTCCCACCCTCCGCCCCGAACGATATAAAATTTATATAAAAATATATACTTTTATCAGTGACAGCCCCTTCTCCCCTGAGAATTCAATCCGCCCCCCCCCCCCCCCGGAAAAAAAAGTTTGAAAAACGGTTTAGCGTCCAAAAGTAGGAAAAAGGTCTATATTGTAGTAGTAGGGTCTACCTTAGGTCTGTTAGACCTATAAATGCGACCAATATTTTGGGGGCGGCACTGGAAATTTTCGGAGGGAGATGGACTAAATAAATTTTCCAGTCGAGGAGGATGGACACTGGTAAAAGTATATTTTCTACATACATTCTATTTCTTTATAGAATAACGCAAATAGCAGATGTACAGACGCTAAAGTGGACAGACTTTGTGATAAATAAACCGGGAGTGATCTCCCCTAAACTTTCTCGAATATTCTTATAAAACTTGGAATATAGACATGATTCTTAATTACTTAAACTTTTAAAAAAAGAATAGAATCTCGCAATATTATAAGTACTTTATAAATTTACATGCGTTTTTTGAGAAATCGGAAATAGCGTAAATAACTACTTCCGGTCAATGGAAATTACTCAAAATTTGACAGAAGGCAGAGAATTAGATCTTTTACTTACGTGAAATTTCATTGATCTATCTGAAATAGTACTCAAGTTATAGGCTTTTGAAAAATTCAAAGTAGACAGATTACCACTTCCGGTTATCGGAAAGCGCTCAAAAGTTGATCAGGATCTACGATTTTGAAAAAATACTTATATTTGAAATTTCATCAACCTAGCTGTAACGGTACTCAAGTTATCGTGTTTACACACAGACAAACAGACAGACACACAGACATACGGACAAGATTGCAAAATCATGTTTTTCGTTTCAGTGAGGTGTAAAACGTCGAGATTTGTTAAAATCTCGACTTTTTTTTTTCACGTTTACAATACTTTCTCTATACTTCGCATATACAAGTTGCGATGAGTTATTAAAAATGTGATATTTAGGGTTTATAACATGACCGTTTTTAGTTTCAGTAATGTGTTTGCTGTTGTTTTTTGTGTTGCGGAACTTGTTTTAAATTTTAATTCAGTAATCACCGAAAAAGGCGCCACTATTTTTAAAATGGTCGTAGGGGGAGAGGTAGCTCCCCCTAATCCTCTCCCCTGTGTACGCTACTAATTGGATGACATTCAGCCATAAGCTGATTGGATAGCTGCTGGCGGGATGTCGAATTTATTAAATAATTATTGCTTTTAGGACAATTTACCAGCTGGGTAGGCCTATCTCTATAGTTTGTACAATGCAAAAAGAGAAAAATGTTTTCTAAATGTCGCGAGCCAAACCAAGTTTCAAATTTAGGCCTATGTGTTCAGTTATGGGTGTTGTATGTGGAGTGTATGTGATGTGTATGTGGTATGTATGTTGTGTGTATGTGGTGTGTATGTGGTGTGTATGTGGTGTGTATGTGGTGTGTATGTGGTGTGTATGTGGTGTGTATGTGGTGTCTAAGAAACTGTGACTGTCTTAGTTCCTTTCCTAAATTTCAAATTTATAACACACACACACACACATATATATATATATATATATATATATATATATATATATATATATATATATATATATATATATATATATATATATATATACGAAGAAGGTGGCCAAGTGGCAGATAAAGAGTATCGTTTAGATTGACCGGCGCAGAGAACTTTGGAGGTCTGTTGGTTTTTAATGTCGTTTTTAATGTTCGACAAAAAAATAAAGTATTGTAATCTAGGACCCTGCAGGTTACACAGCTCTGTCATATTTGGGCGCTGAGAGAAAGGGTTGAACGCAACTCAAAAAAAATAACGTCACATAACTGTCACGATTTTCAGTGGCGGCTGGAAAGAAACAAACAAAAACACACATTGAATGAACGTCCACTAAGTTGCATGTATATATATATATATATATATATATATATATATATATATATATATATATATATATATATATATATATATATTCCCAGCCTACCCCTTGAGGGTCGTCATATAATTTGATTGACATTGATTCCATCTTGGATCACATGAGGTATATATCTATACAATGTTTATAAGACACAACACTGGAACCCTGTGGAGCCAATACTGATAATTTGGCAAATGATTGGTGTTTGTAATTTTATATTACCCTATTTAGACAATAACGATAACTATAATAATAAATAATATTTTGTAATTATGTACCTGTCTATCAGTTAATTAAATCAGTTAATTAAATCAGTTAATTAAATCACGAGTCGAACACGTGACCAGAACATTATACTTAAGTAGATTACACTCTAGATCATAGAAAAGTCCTGTACACATCTTTTGTACACAAGTCTTGCACACACTATTTGCACGCAATAGTCGTGTACTTACGATTTGTACATACTAGTCTTGTATCCACGATTTGTACACAAGTCTTGCACACACTATTTGTACACAATTTTAGCGTGAGCATGCTTCAAGCAGAGTTGACGATGATCGCTTTTCTAGTCCTAGTGTCCGGATTTGTGGGTCTCTCAGTGGCCGAATCGGCTGAGTCTTATGAAAAAGGTAACACATTTTATTTATTGTTAAACCTTCTCTGTTAAACCTACAATGTTAAGCCTGCTCTGTTAAACCTACTCTGTTAAACCTACTCTGTTAAACCTACTCTGTAAAACCAACTCTGTTAAACCTACTCTGTTAAAACCTACTCTGTCAAACCAACTCTGTAAAACCTACTCTGTTAAACCAACTCTGAGAGGGTTGATAGATTATGTTGATTAATATTAATTGATTTTGCTGAATACTAGTGTATTGATTGAAGTTGATGGTTATTGATGGGTTTTAAACGATGTTGATTTGACACTAATGGACGTTGAATGGTGTTGAATACTGTTGATAAATGCTGGTGGGTATTGATGTTTACTGATATTTTATTAATTTATGGATTTAAAAGAATGACGATAAATGTTATAAAATTTAAATGGATTTTGATCGATGTTGATGGATGTTGCTAGATTGATGGATTGTGTCGATGTAGTATTGTCTTTTATAGCTCCAACATCAGGCAAGTAGGGTATCTGTCTCATATAAAGTGTAAAGTCCATATGTGTGTGGGAGGTCTATGTGGGTGGCGTGTGAGGGGTCTATGTGCGTGTGTGGGAGGTCTATGAGTGCGGCGTGTGAGGGGTCTATGTGTGTGTGAAAGGGTTCTATGTGTGTGTGTGGGAAGTCAACGTGTGTGGCGTGTGAGGGGTCTATGTGTGTGTGTTGGAGATCAATGAGTGGGGGTCTATGTGTGTGTGTGTGGAAGCTGAATGTGTGGGGGTCTATGTGTGTGTGTGTGGGAGCTCAATGTGTGGGGGTCTATGTGTGTGTGTGTGGGAGCTCAATGTGTGGGGGTCTGTGTGTGTGTGTGGGAGCTCAATGTGTGGGGGTCTATGTGTGTGTGTGGGGGAGCTCAATGTGTGGGGGTCTATGTGTGTGTGTGTGGAAGCTGAATGTGTGGGGGTCTATGTGTGTGTGTGTGGGAGCTCAATGTGTGGGGGTCTATGTGTGTGTGTTGGAGATCAATGAGTGGGGGTCTATGTGTGTGTGTGTGGAAGCTGAATGTGTGGGGGTCTATGTGTGTGTGTGTGGGAGCTCAATGTGTGGGGGTCTATGTGTTTGTGTGGGAGGGTTCTATGTGTGTGTGTGGGAAGTCAACGTGTGTTGCGTGTGAGGGGTCTATGTGTGTGTGTGGGAGCTCAATGTGTGGGGGTCTATGTGTGTGTTGAAGATCAATGTGTGGGAGTGTATATGTGTGGGAGCTCAATGTGTGGGGGTCTATGTGTGTGGGAGCTCAATGTGTGGGGGTCTGTGTGTGTGAGCTCAATGTGTGGGGCTCTATCTGTGTGGGAGCTCAATGTGTGTGGGGTCTATGTGTGTGTGAGCTCAATGTGTGGGGGTCTATGTGTGTGTGAGCTCAATGTGTGGGGGTATATGTGTGTAGGAGCTCAATGTGTGGGGTCTTTGTGTATGGGAGCTCAATGTGTGGGGGTCTATGTGTATGGGAGCTAAATGTGTTGGGCTCTATGTGTGTGGGAGCTCAATGTGTGGGGGTCTATGTGTGTGTGAGCTCAATGTGTGGGGGTCTATGTGTGTGGGAGCTCAATGTGTGGGGTCTATGTGTATGGGAGCTCAATGTGTGGGGGTCTATGTGTGTGGGAGCTCAATGTGTGGGGGTCTATGTGTGTGTGAGCTCAATGTGTGGGGGTATATGTGTGTGGGAGCTCAATGTTTGGGGGTCTATGTGTGTGTGAGCTCAATGTGTGGGGGTCTATGTGTGTGTGAGCTCAATGTGTGGGGGTCTATGTGTGTGGGAGCTCAATGTGTGGGGGTCTATGTGTGTGGGAGCTCAATTGTGGGGGTCTATGTGTGTAGGAGCTCAATGTTTTGAGGTCTATGTGTGGGGGGGAGGTCTGTGCGTGGAAGACCTTTTGTGTGAGCTAGTGAAATAGGAAAAATGCATCACTAACCACAAATCTTTAAAACAAACATGTAAAGCCTTTCCATTTAAAATCAGAAGACGTCCATCGTTCAATAATCAGCTAATTCGGTTCAAGGCACCACACGGAATTAACTTATCCCTCAGATTACTTTGTAATCACAATACAGCTACACCTATCTTTTAAACTAACTCAGGTATCTGTTCTGCTCTACTTAGACCCTAAATATTGGCACCGCATCGTCGATCAGGATTTGTTAGACAGACTATCACCACGACAGAAGGGCGTGGCCAAAAACGTCATTTTATTTCTGGGGGACGGGATGGGAATCTCTACGGTTACGGCTTCAAGGATCCTGGCAGGGCAGATGGCGGGGAACAACGGTGAGCAGTACAAGCTCAGCTTCGACAAGTTCCCCTACATGGGTTTGTCAAAGGTAAGGTCCCTACATGGGTCTGTCAAAGGTAAGGTCCCTACACGGGTCTGTCAAAGGTAAGGTCCCTACATGGGTCTGTCAAAGGTAAGGTCCCGTACACGGGTCTGTCAAAGGTAGGTCCCTACACGGGTCTGTCAAAGGTAAGGTCCCTACATGGGTCTGTCAAAGGTAAGGTCCCGTACACGGGTCTGTCAAAGATAGGTTCCCTCACCCGGATTTGTCAAAGATAGGTTCCCTCACCCGGATTTGTCAAAGATAGGTTCCCTCACCCGGATTTGTCAAAGATAGGTTCCCTCACCCGGATTTGTCAAAGATAGGTTCCCTCACCCGGATTTGTCAAAGTGAGAAGTTCTCATACATCGGCCTGTAAAAAGCATGAAGATATGTCAAAGTAAAGAAACACCCCTACGCCAATCTGTCAAGGGTAAAACAAGTTGCCCTACACCGTGTGGGCCAGTGAGGAAGTGGAACCGGCCAAGAACCGATTATAGATGGACGGGGTAGTCAGGAACTCATTACAGATGGAGGGGGCAGTCCGTAACCCTTGCCAACTGGAATAATTATATATTATTGGGAAGGTACTGCTAATCTATTATAGCCTTCCCGTGGTTTTCATTACGGAGGCCTCTTACCCTGTCGGGACAAAGGGCTAACCTAACATTAAAATCAATACTTTAACTCTATAATTAAAGGGAATAAAAAAAAAATTTCGCCATATAAAAAAGTACTTTTATTAATCTGAATGTTGCATAGGCTAATAACCTTAGAAATGATTCGTTCCGTTTGTTGTTTAAAGAGGTTTGATAACTTAAGTCTCAGATGTTTGATATCATGTCTCCAAGCTCTGTTAAACAAGACTCATGGTATTTCAGACGTACAGCGTCAACTACCAAACCACTGACTCCGCGGCGTCAGCCACAGCGTGCCTGACGGGAGTCAAGACAAACAATGGAGTCTTGGGCCTCAGCGCGGCGGCCTCAAAGGGAAACTGTAGCTCGTCCAAAAATGCACAAGTTGACTCGATCCTGCGCTGGTCACTCAATGCAGGTCAGAGATCATTCAATGTATTTTCGCCACGCTTTCCTGACTTTTCCTACGTCTTCACGCTGACCATTATAATAAAACCTGTACAAGGAGGTGTGTTACTTCCTCCCTCCCACAATGTTTCGGAAAGCGTTAAGTTAATGCTATTAAATAGATACATGGAGTCAACGTTTTCGCGGATGTTTCTTTTCCACGATTTGTTAAACCCGCTTATCCAATTACTCGTATCTCAGATTTCCCTCGTATGTTAAAGCAAATTTAATCTCACTAGAAACATCGAATCTAAAAAATCTCGAATGTCAGGTACCACTATATATGTATATATATATATATATATATATATATATATATATATATATATATATATATATATATATATATATATATATATATATATATATATATATATATATATATATGTGTGTGTGTGTGTGTGTGTGTGTTTGTGTTTGTCTAGTACAGCAGACAGGGCAAGGAGTTTTAGCATGTGCACCTAATTAGTCTACTGGCGCTGATGAGTTGAGTTAACGTTACGGTATTGACGAACAAAAAGCCCGAGCATGTAGACCAAGCCTTCCTGTCTTAATTTCTTGAACTGTTGTTTGACCAGGCAAGTCAGCTGGTGTAGTGACCACCACCAGAGTCACTCACGCCAGCCCCGCGGCCTCGTACTCACACACACCTCACAGGGACTGGGAGTCAGAGAGGTGAGTCGGTCACTAGGTCACTGGGTTAGGGGTGACAGGTGAGTGGGTCAGTAGGTCAGGGGTAACAGGTAGCAGGTGGACAGGTGAGTAGGTCACTAGGTCAGGGGAGAATAGTAGCAGGTTGGCAGGTGATTGTGTCAAGTTAGATTTAGGTAGCAGGTGGACAGGTGAGTAGGTCACTAGGTCAGCGGTGATAGGTAGCAGGTGGACAGGTGAGTGGGTCAATATGTCAGGGAGACCGATAACGGTTTTGGAGGTGGACAGTTGAGAGGGTTACTAGGTCATTTGTAACAATTAGCTAAAGTATTTAAAAAAATAAAGGTTATCACTTACATTTTTTTACTTAGTTTGAAATATATGTTTATTTTAAAAAAATATTTGTAAACCGTATCATCATTTCATTCCTTTCCATTTTCTATCTTGTATAACAATAGCCAAAGTAAAGAATGTGAGGACATAGCATTACAACTGATCACCAGAAACTACGACATCAACGTGAGTAGATTTACAACATGTGCAGCATTTCGCCTCTAAACTAACGGTTTTGAGTTTAAATTAATTACAGAATAGCCAACAAATTTACTTTAAAACGACTATTAACACATTAAAACCATATACTCCAAATTATTCTTTGATTTTTATATTGTAGATCATAATATGACATTAGAAACGTATTGCTCAATAAAAACAGTTCACCTGCCCTTGTAATAGGTCATCATGGGTGGAGGCCGAACCAAGTTTTATCCTCCAGGCTCGGACAGCACCTCAAATGGCACCAGAGAAGACCGCAGGAATCTTGTTCAGGTAGTCATAATGTACAGGTAGCTTGTCTATTATGCCAGCAGATACGTTCATTTCCAATAGCAGCTGGTATGATGCTACAGTATATACGTTGATATTCAATAGTTGCTGATATAATGTTCAGGTATATACGTTGATATTCAATAGTTGCTGATATAATGTTCAGGTATATACGTTGATGTTCAATAGTTGCTGATATAATGTTCAGGTATATACGTTGATGTTCAATAGTTGCTGATATAATGTTCAGGTATATACGTTGATATTCAATAGTTGCTGATATAATGTTCAGGTATATACGTTGATATTCAATAGTTGCTGATATAATGTTCAGGTATATACGTTGATATTCAATAGTTGCATATATAATGTTCAGGTATATACGTTGATGTTCAATGTTCAGGTATCTTGTAAATACCTGAATTGTACTTAATCTACCAAATGGATCGCTAGGTCTTAATAACTTTTTCAAAGTTTATACCAAAACCCAAATGTCAAATACATCACAATGTGGTCTACGGGTCACTAAATTACTGCATATCTACAAAGTTCAGTTGTAAAATTATGCCTGACTTTCCAGCTTACCTTTCACTCAGACTCGCCCTGTTTGTCATATTATGTTGTACTTTTTGTAAATGCCAATGTGTTTGATAGCACCCCAAAGAACCAAAGTCACTTACACTTCTACACAACTTCCTCTGTGGAAAGATGTATATTTTCACCTGTTTATTAAACCCTACGCATCTAAAACACCATTATTAAACAGTTATTAAACACTATTATTAAACCCCTATTAAACCTAATTATTAAACCCCTACCCCTAACAATTCTTTCAGGAATGGGAGCAAATAATGAGGAAGAAAAACGTTTCCTATAGTTACGTTTACAACAAAGCTAGTTTGGATAATGTAAATTTGGACAAGACGGATTATCTTCTGGGTAGGTAAAACATGTTTGAACCGATGTTTAAGGAAAATAAAGAATTATCCCTGGCATGTTTTTTAAGCTAAATATCCCAAATACAAATACATATTACATTATATGTGGCAATAGTTTTTGTCCTGGGATGTTATTATGAAAATATACACGTACGAGCCGGCCCGCGGCATAACATACGCCGCTATTTAGTTGTTTCTAATTTTCAATAATTCATAATTTGTGAATTCGACAGTACCAACGCTGACACTGAAAATATTTCTTTAAAACACTATAAGTAGCTCGTTAAGGACCATAACCCCCCCCTTCCTTCCCTCCCCCCCCTCCTCCCCCCCCCCCCCTACGTTTAAAATCGTTGGCTCTGCTTGTAAACATTTAGAGTGAACACAGCTCACTTAAACCATGTAGGGGTGGGGAGGTAGGGAGAGCGTTTGCAGCTTGTTTTCTAACGGCTCGAAGAAGAGAATTATATATATAGATAGATATACAAAATAGTTACGCCTATCATAATTTTTACACGTTTGTACAAAAGACACACGGGACAGTTGAAGTAGTGTGAATGCTTTTAATGAACTCAGCAGATGAAGAGATAGTGTGTTCAGCACACTGCCGAGTCGCCTTTACTTTCCCTAAAGTGAATTAGGTACCCATCAGAGCTGGATGGTTTCAGGAAAGTTCTACTGACTTCAGCCGGATACGAACTCGAGACTTTCAGTATAGCAGACTAGCGCTCTACCACTAGGCCACGCAGTCCCACTCCTAAAGCGTATATTAAATATTAAACACAATTTAAACACTCCAAATTCTAGGGTTGTTCAACCAAGACCATATGAATGACGAAAAAAGTAGAGATCCGACCAAAGAGCCGTCAATTGTCGACATGACAGAGAAGGCGATTAAAATCTTGCAGAAAAACAAGAAAGGGTTTTTTCTCTTTGTTGAAGGTAGGCTTGGTTTTAGTAGCATGTAGCACTGTGAGATAACGACCTCAGTAGTTGCAGCTTTTCTGTAGTGGGTTTATTTGTTATAAAGTACTAATATTCCGCACTATTATACACATATTGTTTGCCTTTCATTTGGTGCGTTATGTTTTTTTTTCCTACGAGATTCTAATCAATTTTTAAAAGTTTAAGTAATTAAAAATTGATTAAAAATCATGTTTGTATCCCGAGTTGCATTCCCCGTAGTGTTATATAAGAATATTCGATTAAGTTTATTCACGGCTATAATATGTCTATTATTTATGTCTATGAACTCCAAAATACAAGTAGCCTAGTTTTTTAACCTAGCTTGCAAGTTTTGAAATTTCTGACAATTTTAACACAACAACTACTCACATAACTAACAAGATGTTACCTTTTTATGACGTCTAGTGGGAAGAAGGGGGGGGGGGGGGTGTTAGAGGAGATCACTCCCGCTTTTGTGTTTGTGTTTATGGTTTAAGGCAGATCTTGTAACTTAACCAACTTTGAATGCCGTGCTATCGTTCCGATTTCCTGATACTTTCTTTCTTCGACGACAATGCAAGAATATATATTTATTTTTATCTAATCAGCAATTAAGTTAATCACTATTATTTAATTTTTTTAAAAATTACAATATATATTATAAAATGGGAGATAATATTAAATACTAGCGATCGCTCGATCACAGACGTGTATCAACTGTTTGTCACGGGCAGATGATTTCTAACTAGAGTCAACCGCGGACAAAAAAGGAACAGACAATTGTCTTTAAGGGATTGCCTAATTTTCTTTTGTATCTACTTTACAATACCATCTTGGCTACTTCCCCCTAGTAACTAACGTTTTTCATATTTCTTTAAAGTTTCGCGTATAATTTTCATGGCTGACTTTTTTTCCTTTTTTTTTCCTTTCTCGTATATACAAAGTATAGATAAAGTTTTGTAATCGTGCAAAAAAAAATCGAGATTTTTGCAAATCTCGACGTTTTATACCTCACTGATACGGAAAAACATAGATTTGAAATCTTGTCCGTATGTCTGTGTGTCTGTGTGTGTGTGTGTGTGTCTGTGTCTGTGTGTAAACACGATAACTTGAGTACCGTTACAGCTAGGTTGATGAAATTTCATATATAAGTATTTTATCAAAATCGTAGATCCCTATCAACTTTTGAGCGATTTCCGATAACCGGAAGTGGTACTTTTTCTACTTTATATTTTTCAAAAGCCTATAACTTGAGTACTATTTCAGATAGATAAATGAAATTTCACATGTAAGTAACAAATCTAATTCTCTACCTTCTGTCAAATTTTGAGTAATTTCCATTGACCGGAAGTAGTTATTTACGCTGTTTCCGTTTTCTCAAAAAACGCATGTAATTTTATAAAGTACTAATAATATTGCGCACTATTATGAACATCTCTATTTGGCGTTCGCTTGGTGCGCAATTCTTTTTTCTATGAGATTCTATTCTATTTTAAACAGTTTAAGTATTTAAAAAGGATTAAAAATCATAACTATATCCCGAGTTCCCATCAACTGTTGTTTTATATAAGAATTTTCGAGAAAGTTTAGGGGAGATCACTCCCGGTTTATAAATCTTACCACCTTGTCTTGTCTTTCTGAACCTTATCACTTTCAAAGGTGGGAAAATTGACCTCGGCCATCACAATTCCACGGCGGCAGTGGCACTGCATGAAACTGTTACCTTCTCCAAGGCCGTGGAGATATCTCTTCAAATGACCAACGCCTCAGAAACCCTGATTGTTGTCACAGCTGACCACTCCAACGTCATGTCCATGGGCGGGTCTGCAGCAAGAAATAACCCCATCCTAGGTAACTGTTGACAATTGTTAGCGGTAGATTTGACTCAATATGAAACAAACTTCAACTCAGATAATATCAGCTATAATCCTAATCCTAAATTTTAACCAAAACCTAAACAAAAAAACGAAGCCTAAAAATATGTCACACATTTTGCCACGCCTATGTCACACGTTAGTCAAACGTTTGTCATGCCTATGTCACGCGTTTGATAAGCGTTTATCATGCTTACGTCATGCCTATATCAAACGATTGTCACTTTCTGTTACGTCTATCTAACATCTGTGTCACGACTATGTCTCACGTTTGTCACATATTCGTAGCACCTTTGTCAAATGTTTTTATCACAATTTGTCACATTTCCTCCTATGTTCATCACGTTTATTGATTGTACAGCTTACAACTGACCACACATTCTCGTTCGTCTACAGGGGTTAGTGCTAATGCGAAACATCGGCCAGTTATAGAAGCCAAGGATAAATTAGCGTACACCACGATCTTGTACGCGAATGGACCAGGGTACAGGAGACCCCGACAAGACGTCACTAAAGTTGATACTAGTAAGTTATAGGCCTACTGACCACTGGTCACTGATGATGGTACAGTAAGCTAGTTAGTTAACCACTAGTCAATAAAGATGATGCAAATACGTTCATTAATTTGATTACTAACCACTTTACCACTAATGGTGTTAAAGTAAGGTAACAAAGTAACAGAGGGGTGGATTAAGCTTGAGTAGGGCCATGGGGAGAAAACTTTTGGAGTCCCTTGTATATGGGGTTGTCAGTCGTACTGGGTTGTGATCGATTGGTCAGTCATATATATGTGGTGTGGTCAGTCAGTCATACAATTGTGAGGTAATCAAAATTTCAAATATAGTAAAGAACTAGCCGTCCCGGCCAGGCCCTGCTCTGGCTTCTGTGAAAAACCTTCCTGTTAAAGACCATTACCTGTGTGTTTAGTAATCATCATAAACCCGGCATTGCCCACCCAAACCACAACCAACCAAAACCAAAACAACAAAACGCAAACATAACGCTAACACAATTACAAATACAAACGAAAACAAAAACCTAACAACAAACCCAACCACAAACACCAATACCAACAAAAAAAAAAAAAAACAACGAAAAAGCAAACGAAAACAAACCAAATTCAAACGCAAAACCAACCAAAAACACAAATACAAACCCACAAAAAAAAAACACAAACAAAAACGGAAAAAGAAAGAACAAAAACGAACCAAATCAAAACGCAACCACTAACGCAAACCCACCTAAACACACAGAAAACACTAACGCGAACATAAACGCCCGGGGCGGAATCACCTGTTTTAGCTTAATGAACGACTATAGTACCCCAACTTATTCATAGTCTTTTGCACTCACTTAAACGAACGCGCCTGTTTCAATTTGATGAACAATTTTAATACTCCAAGCTTATCCGTAAAATACCTACAACATTTGCACTTGATCAATCCCCGCTAATTATGTAATTATTTTTTTTTCCCAACACCAAAACAAAGTAATTAAAAAGTAAATACTTTTCCACAAAATGCAATAAAGGGAAGTAATTGTGTTTTTCCTAATTTATCAAAGGGAAGTAAGTGCTATAGGACTAAATAAATACATAATTAGAATTTTTGTAAAAGATGATATTTTTTTTAAAACTTGTGTTTGATGAACATGCCGACAATTATTACTATAATTTGAAAAATGAAAATTATTTCCCAACACTTTCAATAGTAATTTTTTAGCTCATAAATTTAGACAAATGCGCACGATAATTTTCTAACTTTTAAATTCGTACACTTCCAACGACATACAAATGCATTATATACAGAACTGAGCTTTATATATTAGATTATAAAAACTGCTAATTATTATGCTAAAAGTTAAAAATTTAATCAGTATACTACTGAAGAAAAATGATCTGCATAAATTGTCACAAAAAAAAAATAATTACTAATATTTACATCTAAATTTACATCTGTTCAACAAGATCGTGAAGTGTAATAGATATCATGACGTCTCGTCACTAGATTCACATTATAAATAATACGATCGACGTGATATTTGAGAATCTATAGACACTATACAATACTCCTGATGGGGAAAAACAACATGTTATTATATTACTTAGACCATAATCGTGCTATCACGTCTGGTTGTCTTGTAGGTAGCGCCACCTATGTTAGCCAGTCTGCTGTCCCCATGGCTAAAGAGACGCACGGTGGGGAAGATGTGGGCATATTTGCCACAGGTAATTAGATTAAATGAGTTTTTATTCTATTTTTAATTAGCCGTTCTAGTTAGGTTTTGTTCTGGCTATGTTATTATTTTGATTTAGCAGCCTAATTATAGCTTATCAACTTATATAAAAGTTAGTCTATATAAAAAAATAAAAACCCAGGCCATTCACATTTATGTATTCTAGTGTATTACTGTATTACGTGATGCATTGTATTTTTTATATAATTAAATTTATGTTTTAAATGATAACGTGTATTCTTTTATGTAATCTAGTGTGTTTTTAAGTTATGTAATTTATTGAATACGTTGTAAGTAATCTGATGCATTAATCTGTTATCTTACACCGTATATTAATTTATTAAAAATCCAGATCATTAATTTTTACTTTCTCGTATATACGAAGTATAGAGAAAGTATTGTAATCGTGCAAAAAAATCTCTTGAAATTTTAACAATTTTCACCGTATTACACCTCAGTCCTTCATCCCATCCGAAGTATAGAGGACTTATTTTAATCGGGCAAAAATTATCAATCCAGATTTATCAAAATTAAGAGGTTTTATGCGTAATCCATTCTGAAAAACTGGGCTTTGCAATCCTGTCCGTATGTCTGTGTGTCTGTCTGTGTGTCTGTGTGTGTGTAAACCGTTACAGCTAGGTTGATGAAATTTCATATATAAGTATTTTATCAAAATCGTAGATCCATATCAACTTTTGAGCGATTTCCGATAACCGGAAGTGGTACTTTTTCTACTTTGAATTTTTCAAAAGCCTATAACTTGAGTACTATTTCAGATAGATAAATGAAATTTCACATGTGAGTAAAAGATCTAATTTTCTACCATCTGTTAAATTTTGAGTAATTTCCGTTGACCGGAAGTAGTAATTTACGCTACTTCCGCTTTCTCAAAAAACTAATGTAAATTTTTAAAGTACTAATAATATTGCGCACTATTATAAACATCTTTATTTGGCGTTCGCTTGGTGCGCAATTGTTTTTTCTATGAGATTCTATTCTATTTTAAAAAGTTTAAGTATTTAAAATAGATTAAAAATCATGTCTATATCCCGAGTTCCCATCCCCAGTTGATTTATATAAGAATATTCGAGAAAGTTTAGGGGAGATCACTCCCGGTTTATTTATTTGGCGTTCACATTGTGTGCAATTCTTTTGTCTACGAGATTTTATTTTATTTTTTAAACTTTAAGTATTTAAAATGGATTAAAAATCATGTCTATAGCCCGAATTCCCATCCCCTGTTATTTTATACGAGAAAAATGGCCCGTTGAGGAAGGATACAACGGGCGCTAGGCTGATAGTGCTGTCTCTTTTCTCTAAACTAAAACCAACCCCCCACACACCACCCCCCCCACCCCCACCCCCAAACACACCGCACACCCCCACCCCCAGCCCCCCCCCCACCCCCACCCCACCCCCCAAAAAACATGTCTACCGTCCCATTCAACGAAATATAATTATATACTTTTTCCAGTGTCCGCCCCCTCCCCGAAAATTCTACCCCCGCCCCCGAAAATTTCAAGTACCCCCACTCCTCTCCGGGGAGGAAAAGTCTGAAAGAAACACTGGTGTCGCGCTTAGCCACTACCCGAAAAATTGCATTAAAGAAATTGCAAGAAAACCACTTTTTAGATTAGACACATTAATTAGGCGGTAATTTTATTATAGAGTATCGATGAGGAAATTTCTTTTGAGTTGGGGAGGGGGGGGGGGCTCAGACGTTCTTACGCGGGGATGGGGCTTCGCCCCTACTCGAAGAATTGTATGAAAGAAACTCTTCACGCAAACCACTTAGATTAGACAAAATTGCCTTTGTATTCAATGTTTACTCGAGAATCAATGACGTCATATTACTGTGTGCACTCTCCGGCTTGAGATACTGTGCTAAATGTGGCGACGCCATACTTCGTTTTTCGAATTACTATGCAGGTTTTTAATTTGCTTGTGTTTTCTCTAGAGCGTTCTTGTCAGACAGAGCGTTCTTGTCACATACACAGACAGCGAAACTATTAGTATTAATAAGAATATTCGAGAAAGTTTAGGGGAGATCACTCCAGTGTTTCTTCCAGACTTTTTTCTCCGGGGGGGGGGGGCAATTTAAATCTTCGGGGGGGCGGTAAACTTTCTTCGGGGGGGGGGGGGGGGGCAGACACTGTTAAAAGTATATATTTTCTATATAAATTATATAAATTTCATTTCGTTCGGGGGGGCGGTAAAAATTTTTCGGGGGGGGGGGCTTCGCCCCCCCGAAGAGATGCCTGGAAGAAACTCTGGATCACTCCCGGTTTATTATCTAGTGCGTTTATACATTATGTAATCTAGCTCTATGTTATATCATTCCATATAATAGTATTTTTCTCCCACCCCCACCCCCCTCCCCAGGTCCTCAGTCCTTCCTGTACACAGGCGTCCACGAGCAGAACTACATCCCTATGGTCATGGCCTACGCCTCATGTGTCGGGCCCTACGCCGAGGGGAAAAAACCATGCGCCAAATATGAACAACCATAACCGGCTTGAACATCGACATGTGTTCAACGACTTGGACAACTCTTACTAAAATTAAAAATGTGAAATTATTCCGTTGATTTGGTTGTGTTTCGGCAGGAAGCTCATTTCTCCTTGTTAGCATGTGATTTGTGCTGTTCTTGTATTTGATTTGTCAACCCATTAGATGGGAAAGTCATGTATTTGACAAAAACGCTTCGGAAAATTGCCATTAAAAAAACACAGAAACGTCTAGCTATTCGTTGTGATGACTTCTTTCTGAACCTTAAGACGTTGACATGCCACGTTAAGTGTAATATTTGCGATTTAATTACAACTCCATGCTGTTCAATTTGTATTGATCGTTTTTAGTTTAGCTGACAAGTTAAAGTAGTACTAGTTGAATCATTGTTGAGTACTGTCCCAAACTGGTCAGTACAGTCCCCTGATTGGTGAGTACAATCCCCTGACTTCCTGAGTACAGTCCCCTGTTTGGTGAGTACAGTCCCATGACTGGTGGTACGATCCCCTGACTAGTGAGTACAGTCCCCTTACTAGCTAGGTAAAAGCTACCTCACCGGTGTAATATATTGCCGATTATTGACTCAGGTATTTTCAAACTGGAAAAAAATTCATGCTTTAATTACAATACATTAGTTATAAGACCCAGACCAAAAACGGTTTAATTATACACGGTTATAACGTGCAAGCTAGTGTATTAAGTTCACCAAATAGTTCAGACGGATTAAAAGTTTGATTATAAATCTAAATCATAAAGTCGAGGGTTACAAAGTGAAAAAAAGAACAACTAATAAGTTAAGGGAAAGAAGGCACCCTAACTCTAGGCCGCAAGACACTTACACTCTAGGTAGAAAAGCACCCTCATCTCATGACACAAAGCACCCTTAATCTCATGACGCAAATCATTCTAATCTCATGACGCAACACATCCTAATTTCAAGACACAAAGCACCGTATCTTCAGGTCGCCGCTAGGCACCAATACTTTATGCAGGCTCTCTGCACGTTATAAAACATAAACCTGCCGCATCGATTTGAGAAAAACATATAAAAACAAAACTTTAATTAAAATAGTTTCAATGAATAAGAAATAGATTAACGCAATAATACAGCCTCTCATTATTTGATTACTTTCATGCATGTAAGTGAGAGAATATACTGCTGTGCTGAGAAATGTTAAAAAGTGTAAAGTGTGTGAAAAGTTATATTGAGTGGAATATTTCTGGTTTATTGGACAGGTTAAAATGGTTGGATGAAACACAGGGTAATAGCATTCTAATGTTTCATACTTTTATACTTAAGTACTTGTGGTAATTCGAAGGAAAATTTAATTTTAGGCATTCTGCTCTATGGGCCAGATTAGGTAAATTTCATGTGTTTCTGTTAACTATGCACGTGATTCGAACCCGACACATTCATATTCGAATAGAACACCAACTTACATACAGTAATGTAAATATTTTAAGATTTTTTTTAATTTTAATTTTTCTTGAGTCTCCGTACGTTATTTACAACCTGCGTACGTTTTTTTCAACCTGCGTACATTTTTATGAGCCTGCGTACACTTCTATCAACGTGCGTACACTTTAAAAAAACGCTTACAAAGCCCTTTAAATGAATCACTTAAGTTAAGTTGGCTCTTGGTTAGACAGTTCATTTGTTCTCCATTTTTAAACACTACAGTGGTTAAATAAACACAGAAGTAGTCGAAGATCAACGGGTATTTGGCGTTAGCCCAAACATTTTTAGCCAAAGGACGATTGCTTTGTTAGATAACTATCGAAATTAAAGATGGCACTAAGGCTGTTTGCCCGGAAAAAACGGTATTTATATAATTGTGTACACATTTATCTTGATTTCCCGGGCAGATGAGGCTCGCGAGCTGGGAACAGCAGCATATCTAGGAGGGAAAACTTCACAAATAACTGCGGATTAGCGAATAGTATTGTGGACAAAGGCAGTGGTAGCAAATCCAAAAAGAAAAGAAGTTGGAGTCAAGCGCCTATTTGGCGCATAACAAGTTGACACGTTTTATTTAATTTAATTATGTTGAAGGAAATACTCTGCAACATTACAACTGAAGACAGCACGGTATAAACGACAAATGTCCACTTTTTAAAAACATTTAAGTTATCGCCATGTTCATATAGTACTAGTATATATATATATATATATATATATATATATATATATATATATATATATATATATATATATATATATATATATATATATATATATATATATATATACATCACGTATAACAATATTAAAGCGTAATGCAGTCTCAATCCCCTCAATATTTATGATTTTAAAATCATGCCACAATGGAACAGCAAGATCTTTTAAACAAACTAAATCTAATTTTTCTCATAAGTAAAAAATGACAGTTTTTGTTTATCCCCTTCAATTAAGAAAGAAGAATACTTTTATATTGCCTGCTTTGTCTTATTAAATTTCCCCTTCCAAATCTGACGGTCTATGGGGCGAGTAAAGTAGAGTTCATCTGTTTCAGTGACCTCGTCTATAGGGCTGGTAAGTAGGTCACCAACCAGTTCTATGGCTCATGTAAGTTTTATTGAGCCGTAGAACTGGTTGGTGACCTACTTACCAGCCCTATTGAAGGTATTGTGTGATCAGCACTATGCCCAGCCGCCTTTACTTCCGCGAACGTGAGTTAGGTACCCATCAGTGTGCATGTTTTAGTGTCTTACCCCGGATGCGAACGCGAGACTTACGGGATAGCAGTTTAACTATCTACCTCTAGACCACTCCCTACCTTCCTTGTCTGATTGCTTTTATAAAAATCTCGTCGTATCTGGGAACTGTTAATGAAAAAGTGTGTGACCGCTGTACATTAGAAAGCTTATAGATTTGCGTCTGTTGATAAATAGATAAGAGAGGAGAGGGAACTGGCATGTGGTGGATAGTGCATCAGGTGCACTGAGTTCTATAGTGGTAGGAAGTCAGGAGTGATTGTTGGTTCTATAGTGGTAGGAAGTCAGGAGTGATTGTTGGTGGTTAGTTGATTCTTTTATAGGCTTACATGAGTGAGAATAGTGAGAGTAATGAGGGGGGGGGTCAGAATATGTTCGATAGATATGTGGATGGCCTGGTTGTGCAAATATATTTTATGCAGTGGTGTGATCGGTTAGTTAGTCATATTGTGTGTGTATGGGGGGTGGGGGGTCAGTCATACAGCGATGGGGTCAGTTATACAATGGTGGGGCGTCAGTCATTAAAAAAGTAGTGGGGGTGGGTTAGTCAAACAAACTGTGTTAGGGGGGTCAGTCATACAGTGGTGGGGGCGTCAGTTATACAGTGGTGGGGGTCAGTCAGTAATACAGTGCTGGATGGGGTCAGTCAGTCATACTGTGTTAGGGGGGTCAGTCAGTCATACAGTGGTGGGGGGTCAGTCAGTCATACAGTGGTGGGTTGGGGTCAGTCAGTCATAATGTGTTAGGGGGGTCAGTCATACTGTGGTAGGAGGGGGCAGGCATACAATGGTGGGGGGGGGGGGGTCAGTCAAACAGTGGTGGGGGGGGGGGGGGGGGTCAGTCATACAGTGGTGGGGGGTCAGTCAGTCATACAGTGGTGGGGGGTCAGTCAGTCATACAGTGGTGGGTGGGGGTCAGTCAGTCATAATGTGTTAGGGGGGTCAGTCATACAGTGGTAGGAGGGGGCAGGCATACAATGGTGGGGGGGGGGGTCAGTCAAACAGTGGTGGGGGGGGGGTCAGTCATACAATGGTGGGGGTCAGTCAAATAGTGGTGGGGGGGGGGTCAGTCATACAGTGGTGGGGTGGTCAGTTATACATTGACGGGTGAGTCAGTCATACACTGGTGGGGGGGTCAGTCATAAAGTGTCGGGGGGGGGGGGGGTCAGTCATACAGTGGTGGGGGGGGGGGTCAGTCAGTCATAATGTGTTAGGGGGGTCAGTCATACAGTGGTGGGGGTCATTCAGTCATACAGTGGTGGGTGGGGGTCAGTCAGTCATAATGTGTTAGGGGGGTCAGTCATACAGTGGTAGGAGGGGGCAGGCATACAATGGTGGGGGGGGGGTCAGTCAAACAGTGGTGGGGGGGGGTCAGTCATACAGTGGTGGGGTGGTCAGTTATACATTGACGGGTGAGTCAGTCATACACTGGTGGGGGGGGGGGTCAGTCAAACAGTGGTGGGGGGGGGTCAGTCATACAGTGGTGGGGTGGTCAGTTATACATTGACGGGTGAGTCAGTCATACACTGGTGGGGGGGGGGGTCAGTCATAAAGTGTCGGGGGGGGGGGGTCAGTCATACAGTGGTGGGTTGGGGTCAGTCAGTCATAATGTGTTAGGGGGGTCAGTCATACAGTTGTGGGGGGTCAGTCAGTCATACAGTGGTGGGGGGTTAGTCAGTCATAATGTGTTAGGGGGGTCAGTCATACAGTGGTGGGGGGGTCAGTCATACAATGGTGGGGGTCAGTCAAATAGTGGTGGGGGGTCAGTCATACAGTGGTGGGTTGGGGTCAGTCAGTCATAATGTGTTAGGGGGGTCAGTCATACAGTGGTAGGAGGGGGCAGGCATACAATGGTGGGGGGGGGGGGGTCAGTCAAACAGTGGTGGGGGGGGGGTCAGTCATACAATGGTGGGGGTCAGTCAAATAGTGGTGGGGGGGGGGGGTAAGTCATACAGTATTGGGGAGGGTCAGTCATACAGTGGTGGGGTGGTCAGTTATACATTGACGAGTGAGTCAGTCATACACTGGTGGGGGGGTCAGTCATAAAGTGTCGGGGGGGGGGGGGTCAGTCATACAGTGGTGGGGGGGGGGGGGTCAGTCATACATTGGTATTGTGTGGTTAGCCTTGTAGTTTTACCATAAACCGGTCAGCGCTGGTACAATAGTGTTTAAATATAATCTAAGCTAATGGTTTATCTCCTTTGTAAAATGTTTCCATTAAGAATCCATTTGACTGCGGACATTAAGTTTAAACTATGTGGTGTTGGAATTCTCAATTTACTTTTATCACTCATCAAAGAAACCGTTAATTAGTCATCATCACAGTCATTATCAGCCATCACTAATGAGAAAGTTTGACTGGAAGTGTCCACAGTAATAGACACATTGATTGGTCTTTAAGATAAGATAGTGTTTCAAGAAAGTTTTCTTATCTAAATAGATTTGACACACAATTCAACGGAGATTAGCTGGGAGACGGTAGGTTTTTTGGTGTTCATTGATTTTTTAAAATCTTTTTTTTTTGTATTTACATGTTAATTCATGAATTGTGTTTATTCATTACCCAACATTTATTTTTTAAAATCAGATGTTTTTATTATCTTCATAATAAAAATCTTTGAAACCGTATTTTTATTGTTTTCTAAAATGTTTATCTATAAAACAATATATTAACAGTACACAAATATTCAATAACAGCAAAGAAGTTCTAATTTTAGTAGATAAAATCTAATGGAATTTGATTTTTAGGGTTCAATCAATCGTCCCATAACCACTGGGATCGTTTTGACATCAGAATTGATTTTCTCAAAAATTTTTGCCATCTTTCGGACTGATTTTCCTGTTTTCTAAAAAATGTTCTGTAGAAAATACATATTAATAAAAAATAAACCGGTAGTGATCTCCCCTAAACTTTCTCGAATATTCTTATATAAAACAACAGGGGGTGGTAACTGGGGATATAGTTGTGATTTTTAATCCATTTTAAATACTTAAACTTTTAAAAATAGAATAGAATCTCATAAAAAAAAACATTGCGCACCAAGCAAACGCCGAATAAAAACGCGTATAATAGTGCGCAATATTATTAGTACTTTAAAAATTTACATTAGTTTTTTGAGAAATCGGAAGTAGCGTAAATTACTACTTCCAGTCAACGGAAATTACTCAAAATTTAACAGAAGGTAGAGAATTAGATCTTTTACTTACATGTGAAATTTCATTTATCTATCTGAAATAGTACTCAAGTTATAGGCTTTTGAAAAATTCAAAGTAGGAAAAGTACCACTTCCGGTTATCGGAAATCGCTCAAAAGTTGATACGGATCTACGATTTTGATAAAATACTTATATATGAAATTTCATCAACCTAGCTGTAACGGTACTCAAGTTATCGTGTTTACACACGGACAGACAGACAGACAGACAGACACACACACACACAGACATACGGACAAGATTGCAAAATTATGTTTTTCCGTATCAGTGAGGTGTAAAACGTCGAGATTTGTAAAAATCTCGATTTTTTTTTTTTGCACGATTACAATACTTTCTCTATACTACGTATATACGAGAAAGTAAAAATGTTTGAACATTACACACTATTCAATCAGTAACACAAAGAGAATTATTCACGTTTTAATTTTAAAAAAAAACAGAATTATTAGAATTGAATAATACTTTCAGAATTAATGTTACAAATTGGTTATAGTAAAGATGAATTGACCAATAGCCCTTTAATTATCTGTAGCTGCTAATGAATTAAAAGTATAAGCTTTAGTTAATACACTACAGAACTTCTTCTCTATTCTTACATCCCTCAGAGTTCGCGATGTTTGTCCTACCAGTGTTAGTGTCCACTCTTGTGGCTCTGGTCAGCTCCGCTGATTACAGCTATGAAAAAGGTAATTTAATTAAAGCTAATTAAACTGTTAATAATAATTTAATATTGTGATCGTCTCTAAAAAATCTTTGTCTATTCCTTTTCAAACTGTAATCAATGTTAAATTATCTTCAGTCACAGTCACTTGAACAATGCCCTACACCACAACACCCACACTTAAACTAAGCCCCACACAACACCCACACTTAAACTAAGCCCCACACAACACCCACACTTAAACTAAGCCCTACACAACACCCACACTTAAACTTAGCCTTACTACTCCAACTAGACGAGAAACATTATGTAAAATCTGTTAACAACTTTCCCAAAATCTCGGGACTTTAATTAAATAGCGTACGATTATTAATTTGTGTAAAATAAATTCAGCTAACTATCCAAACAATGACCTGTACTAAAACACCGTGTTTAACGTATCCCTCTTCCCCCCCCCCCCCCCCCCCCCTCACTCCCGCTCAACACAAATCTATGCCCGTCTGTTAAAACTATTCATTTTAATGTCTCATTTTTTACTGGTAACACATTAATATAAATCCTAATTATTGTTGTCTTAACTGACACCCTAATGAATGTCATCTCATTAATTCTAGATCCTAATTACTGGTACAACGTGGCTTTTGACGAGCTGGACCAGACCCTGGCCCCACAGCCCAAGGGCGTGGCAAAAAACGTCATCTTTTTCCTGGGGGACGGGATGGGGATCCCCACGGTGACGGCTGCAAGGATCCTGGCAGGGCAGATGGCAGGGAACAGTGGTGAGGAGTACAAACTCAGCTTCGACAAGTTCCCGTACACGGGTCTGTCTAGGGTAAGGTTCCCGTACACGGGTCTGTCTAGGGTAAGGTTCCCTACACGGGTCGGTCTAGGGTAAGGTTCCCTACACGGGTCGGTCTAGGGTAAGGTTCCCGTACACGGGTCTGTCTAGGGTAAGGTTCCCTACACGGGTCTGTCTAGGGTAAGGTTCCCTACACGGGTCGGTCTAGGGTAAGGTTCCCGTACACGGGTCTGTCTAGGGTAAGGTTCCCGTACACGGGTCTGTCTAGGGTAAGGTTCCCTACACGGGTCGGTCTAGGGTAAGGTTCCCTACACGGGTCGGTCTAGGGTAAGGTTCCCGTACACGGGTCTGTCTAGGGTAAGGTTCCCTACACGGGTCTGTCTAGGGTAAGGTTCCCTACACGGGTCGGTCTAGGGTAAGGTTCCCGTACACGGGTCTGTCTAGGGTAAGGTTCCCGTACACGGGTCTGTCTAGGGTAAGGTTCCCTACACGGGTCGGTCTAGGGTAAGGTTCCCGTACACGGGTCTGTCTAGGGTAAGGTTCCCTATACGGGTCTATCTAGGGTAAGGTTCCCTACACGGGTCGGTCTAGGGTAAGGTTCCCGTACACGGGTCTGTCTAGGGTAAGGTTCCCGTACACGGGTCTGTCTAGGGTAAGGTTCCCTACACGGGTCGGTCTAGGGTAAGGTTCCCGTACACGGGTCTGTCTAGGGTAAGGTTCCCTATACGGGTCTATCTAGGGTAAGGTTCCCTACACGGGTCGGTCTAGGGTAAGGTTCCCGTACACGGGTCTGTCTAGGGTAAGGTTCCCGTACACGGGTCTGTCTAGGGTAAGGTTCCCTATACGGGTCTATCTTGGGTAAGGCTCCACTACACGGGTCGGTCTAGGGTAAGGTTCCCGTACACGGGTCTGTCTAGGGTAAGACAATGTTTCCCTACACGGTCCATCTAAGCTAAGACAAGTTCCCTTACAGGGGTCTATCTAGGGTAAGGTTCCCATATACTGGTCCATCTAAGGTAGGACTAGTTCTCATGTACGGTTTTAAGTAGGGTAAGACTGGTTCCCCTAATGGGTCCTTCCTGAGAAAAAAAAAACTTCGGTTTGCAATCCTATTTTCTTTACGCTTTCATCCGGAGGGGATCGGGGACTTGTTTTTATGGGGGGGGGGGGGGGGGGGGTGTTGACCTAAAGAAACTCTGCTTAGTTTTGTTGACGTTTTGCACAGACGTATAACGTCGACCATCAAATCACGGACTCCGCTGCTTCCGGCACCGCCTACCTGACGGGCGTCAAGACGAACCAGGGGCTGCTCGGCCTCAGCGGGGCGGCCCAGCGGTACAACTGCAGCTCCTCCAAGGACACCCACGTGGATTCGATCGTGCGCTGGTCAATCAATGCAGGTCAGAGGTCACAGTTTTAGGTCGACCATATTACTGTTTTTATTTTTTTCATATAAATGAAGAAAAACAAAGTAAAGAACGGCTACTCTTTCAAATATATGTATTTTTCATGCTTATGTCCCTTATATTAAATTTCTGTGCAGAACGACGTTCAATATTTGTATGGCAATGTGTGCAAAGAATGTGTATATTCATGATTGTAAGTCATGTATTTGTGTGTATAGGCTATATGTGAATAAATATCTATGTAGGCTATGGGTGTGAATAAATGTATGTAGGCTATGGGTGTGAATAAATATGTATGTAGGCTATGGGTGTAAAGGCTAAGTGTGTAAGCTGTGTATAAGCCATGTGTGTTGGCTTTGTGTGTGGGCCATTTGGTTGGGAGATGTGTGTAGGCTATGCTTTTGTGGGCTATTTATTTGTATTAATATGCATGTAGGCTACGTGTGTTTTGGCTATGTATCTGTAGGCTGTGTGTATGTTGTGTGTGTACGCTATGTATGTATAGACTATGTATGAAGTTACATGTATGTTGGGTTTTTCTATTTGAATGTTTGTTTGTTTGTTCAGGCAAGTCCACAGGGGTGTTGACAACCACTCGGATCACTCACGCCACCCCAGGGGCGTCGTACTCACACACAGCTGAAAGGGACTGGGAGGTGGACAGGTGAGTCGGTCACTGGGTCAGGGGTGGGAGTCTATCAGGTCTAGTGGGGGGAGGGGGGGGGGGGACAGGTGAGTGGGTCACTAGGTCAGGGGTGGGAGTCTAGCAGGTCTAGTGTGTGTGGGGGGGGGGGGGGTGGACAGGTGAGTGGGTCACTGGGTCAGGGGTGGGAGTCTATCAGGTCTAGTGGGGGGGGGAGGGGGGACAGGTGAGTCGGTCACTAGGTCAGGGGTGGGAGTCTATCAGGTCTAGTGGGGGGAGGGGGGTGGCAGGTGAGTGGGTCACTAGGTCAGGGGTGGGAGTCTATCAGGTCTAGTGTGTGTGGGGGGGTGGACAGGTGAGTCGGTCACTGGGTCAGGGGTGGGAGTCTAGCAGGTCTAGTGTGTGTGGGGGGGTGGACAGGTGAGTCGGTCACTGGGTCAGGGGTGGGAGTCTAGCAGGTCTAGTGTGTGTGTGGGGGGGTGGACAGGTGAGTCGGTCACTGGGTCAGGGGTGGGAGTCTATCAGGCCTAGTGGGGGGGGGGGATGAGCGGTTAACTAGGTGAGGGATGGAAATCTGAATGGAGACAAAAACTAGGGTAGAGACAGGGGAATGAGCGACTAATTCGTGGTGAGAAGGGGAGGGGTCGGCATAGCACAACGACTGGTTGGTGCACGGGTGACTAGGTCACTAGACCAAGCAACATGAATTGTGTCATGGGATATGTAATTGGGTCAGTCTGAGCGACAGTCACTAGGTCCTGGGACAGAGTAAGCTATCAGTCAAAAGTGAAAAGATTGTATACAATCCAGTAGCCTTTAAACAAATCATCTGACAACAATCCGGTAGCCTTTAAACAAATCTTTATCTGGCAACAATCCAGTAGCCTTTAAACAAATCATCTGACAACAATTCGGTAGCCTTTAAACAAATCTTTATCTGGCAACAATCTAGTAGCCTTTAAACAAATCATCTGACAACAATCCGGTAGCCTTTAAACAAATCTTTATCTGACAACAATCCGGTAGCCTTTAAACAAATCTTCTGGCAACAATCTGGTAGCCTTTAAACAAATCATCTGGCAACAATCAGGTAGCCTTTAAACAAATCTCCATCTGGCTTTAAAAGTGTTGATGCGCCTTTAAAAACCTGCAAGAGTTTTATTTTTTGCAAAACTTATCATGTGACAACAAATGGACGATTAGATGTAGGTTTAACGCTGAGATAATCTCACCAGGTTTATCCCAACCGCCCAGAGGGATTGTGAGGACATCGCTTTACAGCTGATCACAAGAAACAATGACATCAACGTGAGTAGATTTACAGCAGTTGGTAGGTTTACAATTGTTAGATTTACAGCAGTGGGTAAGTTTATAACAATGGGCAGATTTACAATAATTGCTAGGTTTAGAACAGTGAGTAGATTTTATATAGATTTTCAACAGTAGATTTACAGTTTGAATAGATTTAAGGGAATACTAGATTAACGGTTAGTGTTGGTTTGCATATGGGGTAGTTTTGTGACGTGGTTGGAGTGTCATCGCTGATGTTAGCCGATCTAAAATTTGAAATTAATCCTAAATATATACGTTTTGGGTATAATTAGGGGTTTGTAACCAGAGGCGTATCCAGGTTTTCGTTGTAGGGGGAGCGAAATGAGCAAAAAAGGCGCCGAATATTTAACACGTTCTAACACGTGTATTATATACATTTATATATATATATATATATATATATATATATATATATATATATATATATATATATATATATATATATATAATTACTAGCTGTATGTCATTACTTTGCTATGATGTAAAATAAATTGTATGTAGCACTTGAAGAAATAAGACAAAAAACACACAATGTAGGCCGACAAAACAAAAAATGTATCAATGTAAACAATATATATATATATATATATATATATATATATATATATATATATATATATATATATATATATATATATATATATATATATATACACAACCAAAATCAATAAACGCAACACAATCTGTTTTGTAATTCTTGTAAAAGGTGCGCGGACCTTTGACCATAGCGGTGCTTTGACCATAGGGGGTTTGACCATAGGGGGTTTGACCATAGCGGTGCTTTGACCATAGGGGGTTTGACCATAGGGGGTTTGACCACAGCGGAGCTTTGACCATAGGGGCTTTAACCATAGGGGGTTTGACCACAGCGGGCCTTTGACCATAGCGGTGCTTTGACCATAGGGGGTTTGACCACAGCGGGCCTTTGACCATAGCGGTGCTTTGACCATAGGGGGTTTGACCATAGGGGGTTTGACCATAGGTGTTTTCTCAGCAGAGGGTCTTTGATCACAGGTGGTCTATCAACTGGTGTTTGATCACAAGCGC
Organism: Physella acuta; assembly: GCF_028476545.2. Taxonomy (NCBI): domain Eukaryota; kingdom Metazoa; phylum Mollusca; class Gastropoda; family Physidae; genus Physella; species Physella acuta. Next base: position 94,869 of record NW_026731588.1, read on the forward strand.
TGTGTCCGGCTTTGATCATAGGTGTGATACAATTAACACGATTTTATACATGTTTCCTGAGAGTACGTTAATAGAAATTAACTTGTATTTAAAAAAAAGACAAGAACTATAAAGGCTGGTGCTAGGCCTCATAGATTTATTTTAAATATAAATGAAACACAAATAATGCGACATATAACAAGTTTCACAAATAAATAATGTAGATGTACTTGAAAATACATAGCATATATAAAGGATAAAAAATGATGCAAAACTTGCCAACAATATAGTCAAAGATGTAATACATAAAACGGTTAACTAAATGACAGATGTGCTATAGCACGCAAATATGTCAGTACATCTGTTTGACCATATGTCTAGACAGCACGTTGTAATTTTCGTGCAGCATCTTGTATAGCTTCTCAGCTGGGTAGCTTGCCCCTGCGACACCTTGCAAGAAAGTTGTCTTTTGCCGTGTGCAGTCCATCTGTAGACCTTCAAGGAAACGCCACATTGTTGGGTGACTACATTGGAAGAGAGACTGAATACTGTAATGCCATCCTTCACAAATGTTATTTGTTCGTGCTACACCATCGCCAATCGCGTGCATTTGATTCCAAGTTTCAACTGGAAACAAAACACCTGAGATCAAAGACCCTATGTGGACAAAACACCTATGATCAAAGCCGGACACAGCGCTTGTGATCAAACACCCGTTGATAGACCACCTGTGATCAAAGACCCTCTGCTGAGAAAACACCTGTGGTCAAACCCCCTATGGTCAAACCCCCTATGGTCAAAGCACCGCTATGGTCAAAGGCCCGCTGTGGTCAAACCCCCTATGGTCAAAGCACCTGTGGTCAAAGGTCCTAGGACCTTGTAAACATTTTTTTACATAATAATACCTGGGACATTAATTAAGACAAGCGAAATAGGGGACATAATCACGCTCTTAATATAAATATTTATATATCTATATATTTAATTATAAATGTCAAAACAAATCAATAATTACTTTAGAATGTAATATAATTGTTTAACTGTATTCGTGTTTTCAATTTCGTTTTTGTCTACAATCAGAATTAAATAATTAAATATATCGTCATCATAAATGCTAAAGTATTACAGCATAATGAAAGTTTTTTAAATCAGAGTTGGTATAAAAACACGCTTTAAATATTATAGAAAAACATCCAGAATAATAGCTTACATTAAACTAAATTTTCGGTCTTTTAGTTCAGATCAAAGATCTTTTAATTAACTACTGCTTTTTGTGTTTTTTAAAGATAATTTTTTTAACATAGTGATCATATATGGGTTAGATCACTGTATTGATCACACACCTTTTTACTGGTAATTGCAAAAACAATATTCACAGAGTTTTACCTGATTCAAAATCTATGATTCTTGCGGCATGGTACTTTGGTACATCGTTACACGTTTTCCCAAATGTACTTAACAGATCAGTTCGCGGTGGGTTGGGGGGGGGGGAGAGGGAGGGGTTCAACTTCATTCACCACTGTCCGGTCACTTTAGGTCAATTATCCAACCCAGTGTATACCTAGGTGTGACATTAATGTCGCTCTACACAATTGTGGTGGTGGGGTGTGTGAGTGTGTGTGGTGAACAGAGTGAACATAGCGTCAGTTCTAAACATACATATTCAATTACTCATATATACTGATTCAGAAATAGATTTAAATAAGTAGCAGTGGTATTATGACACTATTTTTTTTACAGCTGTTTCATATAATTTGTAATCGTAATCACTATCGCCCAAACTGTCATAATACTACTACTTCATCGTGACGACGTTGTTGACCTTGTCAAAATGTCCCCACCACTACGCAGTTTGCCCATAAGTAAATTTAAATAGAGGTATAATATTTTCTAGATCAATTATTCTTAAGCAAATACATTATACAGTTGCCTTAAACTTAATACCCCTCTTGCCAAGTGGTACTACCCGTAAAGGTTTTTAAAAATTGCAATGCATCGTAATGGTTATTTTTAGACAAACATCATTGTTTAAAACTTTGAGTTTAAAAAGTTTTCAAAAAGGCGACACTTTGCTGAAAATGGCCAGAGGGGGAGCGGCCGCTCCCCCTGCTCCCCCCCCTGCGTACGCTACTGTTTGTAACGTTTACAACTAGTGTAGTTTTACAGTTTTGGTTCTAGGGCGTTTAGGTTCAGTCTAGCTGCAGACATTCCAAGAAAGGAAGTTTACACTGGTAAAGACGATTGTGATAAAATAAAATTCTACAAACAAATACTTGAGAATTTGAGTATATATATATATATATATATATATATATATATATATATATATATATATATATATATATATATATATATATATATATATATATATATATGTATATATATATGTATATATATTAACGAATGCACGGGCCTTGCACTCGCTTCTCTCGTCCCTAGGTCATCATGGGTGGAGGTCGGGCCTACTTCTACCCCTCGGGTTTTAATGACCCCGACCCTGACCCCACTTTCAGCACATCCAGGAACAGCAGAATTGACGGCAGGAATCTAATTCAGGTAGGCTTTGTTCAGATAAGTTTTGGTAGCTGGTTTACTTGTGAACACACGGTTCATTCACGTCAAAAATGTTCAGTGAACACCCAGGCATGATATGGTTTGGATGATTTTCAAGGTCATTTCCATTCTGTTTCAGCTTTACTGACGTCATTATTCTTGGTTTGTCAGATGTTTAAATAGTCTACTGAAATGAGCTTATCGTCATCTTTTCACATTCGTGCCAAAGACACATGGGAAAGATGGAGTAGAGTTCATCTGTTTCAAAGACTTCGGGGTATAAAGTGATAGTGTTGTCAGCTCTGTGCCCAGCCGGCTTTACTTTCCCTAAGGTGAGTTAGGTACCCATCAGAGTTCGATTCGAACTCGAGACTTACAGGTTAGCAGCCTAGAGCTCTAACACTAGGCCACATGAAAAGGGCTTTTAGTTTTCTCATTTTGTTTTGGTTACGGCGACTGAAACGATTGCCCAGGCCAACGTAGAAGCCCTGGGGAATTTTTAAACAAGTGTCCGATAATAGAATCTCCTTAAAAAATGGGTGTTAGGTTACTGGTGGTTAACTAAAATACACACACGTCTCGCTAATGTAAATGCTAACCGTATCCATTACCTTAACCCCAACCCTGGTCCTACCATACGCCTAACCCTAATTTCTAACCATAAAACTTGCCGAGGGTAAAATACTACTACCAACTTAACACACCTACTTTTGGTAGAGTCTATTATCGGACATCGGTAGCTTCAATCATCAGAAGCCCTATAATGAGTGCCCGTGTCTCTCCCCAGGAGTGGGAACGCATCATGACCAACAAAAACGTCTCACACAGCTACGTCTACAACAAAGCTGGTTTGGATCAGGTGGATTTGGATAAGACGGATTATCTTCTCGGTGGGTGAAACTTAGTTTATCAAGAAACATAATGCTCATTAATTACTTTCACATCATTACTGGATTTAGTTCTCATAAGTTTTGATTAATAGATTAACGATAGATTAACTGTACTCGAACTCAACATTTTAAAAACCTACCATAATTTACCCAAACCAGGTACACAACTGAAACTCTTTTCCTAATCCAGGGGTGATAAATTATCGTTATGGTCAACAATAAAAACCAAAGAGGATAAAAATAACCCTTAAGAACACAGTGAACAAAATCCTGGTTAAAAATAATCAATGTCAAAATGACAATCGAAATATAGCAAACAGATACTTCAATGATAAAAATAGTCCAAGACAAATTTCATCATGGTATTTCATGCTTTAAGAGTATACTGGTACAAGCAATCTCTACTCTATGTGAATCTAGGCTGTAAATATATAGTGGTACAACTAGTTTCTATTCGATTGGAATTTAGGCTTTATATATATATTGGTACAACTAGCCTCTACTCTGTGGGAATTTAGGCTTTAAATATATATTGGTACAACTAATCTATACGAGCCGTTACTGCTACAGCTACATCCAATAGGTTACCTCGCCTGTAACTTTAACCATCCGTGTGATTGCCCTCCACAAACCAGGTCTATTCACACAAAGTCACATGAGTTACGAGCAGGACAGAAACCCAGCTAAAGAACCGTCTCTAGCCGAGATGACAGAGAAGGCTATCAGGATCCTCAAGAGAAACGATAAAGGATTTTTCCTCTTTATTGAAGGTAGGCTGAGACACTTGTACCCCACGCGTTCACATTGTGTTGAATGTCTTTGTTTAAATTGGCTACTATTATGTCGTCAGTAGACTACATTTTAACAGTATCTTTTTTTTATTGCTAAAGATGGGTGAAGATAGGTAAAGGCTTTTTTTTTTTAAATTACGTTTAGCATTTTAAAAAAAATCTAATATTTTTGATACACACAAATATTACAATCCTTTTTAAACTCCCACACCCCGATTCCCCCACATTAAAAATAAACTCTAAAATCCCACCCCATCCTCATGGTAAAACTTAAAACCTAAAACTATTGTGTCTCTATCACGCCCCCCCCCCCACCCATCAGGTGGAAGGATCGACCATGGCCATCATGAGTCCCGGGCCTCCCAAGCCCTGCACGACGCCGTGGCCATGGCCCAGGCCGTCGATGTGGCCAACAGACTGACCAACGCCTCGGAAACTCTCATCGTGGTCACGGCTGACCACTCACACGTCATGAACATTGCTGGGTATGCAACGAGAGGCAACCCGATTCTAGGTAATTTCTTTTATAGTGGCAACCCTATTCTAGGTAATTCTTGATAGTGGCAACCCTATTGTAGGTAATTCTTGAGAGTGGCAACCTTATTCAAGATAATTCTTGATACAATTATATATATATAATATTATTTTTCCCCAACCTGAGCGAGGTACCAATATGAGCTGGGTGGACTCAGGTACGTTATACGGCATCAAGCCCAACAAGTCTTTCTGAACCTTTCATGTGGGTTAGATAACAGGGGAATCGTTGTTTTGTGATGCAAGAATCTCAAAGGATACTTTTGTTAAGTGCAGCTTTCGTTACAGTCTGTAGTACAGGGCAAGTTTTGTCGTCCATCCAGGTTAAACTGTGACGTCCACGTAGGTTAAACTGTGACGTCCACCCAGGTTAAACTCGACTTAGGTTAAACTGTGACATCCAGTTTGGTTAAACTTCCGTCAACTTAAGTTAAATCGTTAAGTCCACTTAGATTAAACTTGTTAAAATGTGATTTTCACTCGTAGTTAAAATCTGTGAATTCCCAGGGATAAGCGACAATGATAACAAACATCCCCAGGCTGCGTCGGATGGGAAGCCCTACACGACCATCCTGTATGCCGACGGTCCAGGGTACCACGTTCCTAGACCAATAGTCACTGATGTTGATACACGTAAGTTGTTGGTCTACTGATGTTGATACACGTAAGTTGTTGGTCTACTGACCAATAGTCACTGATGTTGATACAAGTAAGTTGTTAGTCTACTGACCACTGGTCATTGATGTTGATACACGTAAGTTGTTAGTCTACTGACCACTGGTCACTAATGTTGATACACGTAAGTTAGTGGTCTATTTATGTTGATACACGTATGTTAGTGGTCTACTGATGTTGATACACGTATGTTAGTGGTCTACTGATGTTGATACACGTATGTTAGTGGTCTACTGATGTTGATACACGTATGTTAGTGGTCTACTGATGTTGATACACGTATGTTAGTGGTCTACTGATGTTGATACACGTATGTTAGTGGTCTACTGATGTTGATACACGTATGTTAGTGGTCTACTGATGTTGATACACGTATGTTAGTGGTCTACTGATGTTGATACACGTATGTTAGTGGTCTACTGATGTTGATACACGTATGTTAGTGGTCTACTGATGTTGATACACGTAAGTTGTTGGTCTACTGATGTTGATACACGTATGTTAGTGGTCTACTGATGTTGATATACGTAAGTTAGTGGTCTACTGATCAATTTTCACTGATAGACGTAAGTTGTTGGTCTACTGACCACTAGTCACTGATATTGATACACGTAAGTTGTTGGTCTACTGACCACTAGTCACTGATATTGATACACGTAAGTTGTTGGTCCACTGATCACTTTTCACTGATAGACGTAAGTTGTTGGTCTACTGACCACTTTTCACTGATGTTGATACACGTAAGTTGTTGGTCCACTGATCACTTTTCACTGATAGACGTAAGTTGTCGGTCTACTGACCATTGACCACTGATACACGTGAGTTACTGGTCTACTGACCACTTGTCGCAAATTAGGTATACTCAAAACTTCTGAAAATTAAAATTAATTTAAATATGTATTGAACTAGCTGAAAAATAAGTGTATATGGCAGTTACGTCACCCACACACGATTGTTTTGCAGACGACAAGTCTTACATCAGCCAGTCTGGTGTTCCATTGTCTTCAGAGACCCACGGAGGGGAGGACGTTGCCATTTTTGCTCAAGGTAAATATACTTAAGGAGTGATTGTCGTAATGGTATCCTGGTGAATACATTGCAGTAGTGATTGTCTTAATGGTATCCTGGTGAATAAGCCTCACTACCCTTTACTTGATTACATATATTTTATTTATTACCTTTTTGGCAAAGTATTTCTCTACTGATTGTTCCGTTTGTTATTAATAATAATGTGGGATTGCTAACCTTAAAGTCTCGAGTTCTAATGCGGGTTCAAGTCAGTAGAACGTCCCAGAGTCCCCCCAACTCTGATGGGTACCTGACTCACGTTAGCGAAAGTAAAGCCGGCTGTCCGTGGCACTGACCATACTATCCCTTCATATGCCGAGGTCACAGAAACAGGCGAACTCTACTTCACTTGCCCCATAGACCATCAGGCTTGAAAGGGAAATTTACTTTACTTTTTATAAACAGCAATGATAAATTGACATTGTACATTGCTGTACATCATACTGCTAACCCGTAAGTTTCGAGTTCGAATCCGGGTTCAAGTCAGTAGACCGTCCCCCACCCCTGAAGGGTACCTAACTCACGTTAGGGAAAGTAAAGGCAGCTGGGCATAGTGCTGACCACTCTTTTTTTCATATTCCGATGTCACAGAAACAGGTGAAATATTCTTCACTTGCACCATAGACTTGAAAGGGAAATTTACTTTTTATAAATAACAATAATAAATTGACATTGTACATTGATGTACATTATTGTAACAATCTGATCTATGGTACAGCGTATTGATGATATAATGCCATCCGAGAACTCACATTTGATTCCCCCCCCCCCTCCCCAGGGCCTCAGTCCTTCCTGTACACAGGCGTCCACGAGCAGAACTACATCCCTATGGTCATGGCCTACGCCTCATGTGTCGGGCCCTACGCCGAGGGAAAAAAGCCGTGTGCGAAATATGAACAACCGTAACCTGACCACCCTCCATAAAACTGGCCCATGTTCCCTTACAACCAGCGCCTTAAAACATTAAAAAAACGATTTTTTTTTTACTTTTTTCTAGTATTGAGAAATAATTTTTATAGAATTATTGATACAATATTTTATAGAATGTGATAAAAATTTCTACTTTAAAACAGAAGCTATTCACCAAGGTTTAAAAAATATCAAATTCTAGCTATTTAAAAATTGCTTATCTGGTCGTTAAGCTCTTTTCCCCTTCAGTGGTGTGAGCCATTAAAGCTTTCAAGCTGTCAATAAAAGCGACATTTATATTAATGTATTCAGTGTTACGTCTCTATTATTTGTGTACATACAATGATAAAACTCATCGAATTTCCATACTCAATAAAAGATTTATCAAACTTGCGCCCCCTAGGGAACATCGGTTCTCAGATATATGCGCAAACGGAATACTTCTCAACGGAAACCTTCTCTTGAAGAAAAAAGTTCAAATACAAACCAATTATACAAACAAACTTGAATTTTGTCATATTTTGTTGAGATATATTTTATTAAGTTAAAGTGTACATGTGGTCAGTCTTTGTGCGCAGATTTTCGCTGCGCATGTTTCCGGTCACTCAAAAAATCAGATAATCAGACGACAAGAAAGTACTTCCGGTCACGCGAGCGTTTTTTTTTTGTTGAAAAATAATAAATGTTCTCGAACTGATTATTTTAATCCACCTTGATTAGTCTTTATTAATAAATGCAATTATTTAAAAAAAAAATTTTGTTGTTGTAAAATATTGTATTTAATCTTTCCCATGATTGGAACATAGGAAATTTAACTGACTTAGTTTTCTGTAAGAATTTTTTTTTATTTAGAGCAGTCAAAGGAAAAAAAATACAATATTTTATAATCATTAGTTTTAAAATACAAGTAGATATATTTTTCGCTTTATTGTTATCGCATATACGATGTTGACTTGTAATAGTCAGTTTCTACCGCCCCCCCCCCCCCCCCGGGAGAAAAATATCTGTTAGAAAAACTGGTAATAGCTAATTGTGTTTGAGGAAAATCGCTTTTAATGTTTTAATTTTAATTTAAGGAACAAAAAGAACAAAATAACATTTAAAGTAATGAAGTGATTAAACGTTTATTATAAAAATCAGTTATACAATTAAGTCGACAGTATAAACAGAGCAAAAGACATAACTTAATTAAAATTAATATTGAGTATTCGTTTGAAAAAAATGTCTTAAAAATTTAACAAAACAGAAAGAAAAGTAAACTTACTAGTCGGTTTTAAAAATGGGTGCGTTCCATTGACGAACATATTCATGTGTGAATCTATTAACAAAGTGATCTTATGGTGTCATGACTACTCTAATTTGTACACAGAGGTTATTTGTAAACTTGTACTGAACTAATTACATTGTACACACTACTAGAGATGATTTGTAAACTTGTACTGAACTAACTACATTGTACACATACTAGAGATGATTTGTAAACTTGTACTGAACTAACTACATTGTACACATACTAGAGATGATTTGTAAACTTGTACTGAACTAACTACATTGTACACATACTAGAGGTGTGCTGTATACTTGTACTGAACTACATATATAGTACACACTACTAGAGATCATTTGTAAACTTATACTGAACTAACTACATTGTACACACTACTAGAGGGGTGCTGTAAATTTGTACGGTGTCCTACATTGTATACACAGCTAGATGTTGAACTGAACTAACTCTACATGACACTGTACACACCACTGGAGGTATGTTGTGCGCATGACGTATCGCGCCAATATCCCGACTAAAAGACTTTGTTTATGAAGCTGCCATGGAAACTAAGATTCATCTTCATGTCCTGTGGAGTTGTCGCCCTTGCCAGCTCCGTGAAAGTTGCCGCGTCCAGCACCACTAGGTACGATGGGTGGTCGGTGGTCAGGGCAATTATGGGACACAGTACCACACCTGGAATGGTCCATGGGGGTGGGGTGGAAAAATTTAAGCTGAATGTAATCAAAATACAACCCGAGCAACCTCACTAATGAGACTAAGACGATAGTAAAGACAGGATAGAAAAACAAAAATAGTGTTACAGCACATTATGCAGTAGTTTTGCCATGTACACACATGTGAACGAAGAGGCTTAATACATTCAGTGTATGTAACAAAAGGTTTATCAAGTGCGTTTGCCTAAATATGTGTGTAAACTACATAGACCCTACTAAACTAGTTGTTGATGAAGAAATATTGTACGTTAAGATTCCCTTCAGTTCCTTTACTAATCCCTCCCCTCTCGAAAGATACTTACACAATTTTATTTTGTGCAATGGTTGTTAGATCATGGACGGCATGGTCCGATGGTACAAATATCTCGAGTTCGAATCCAAGACTGGGTTCCGTAGAACGTCGTCGAATCCACCCGGCTCTGATGGGTACCTGACTCACGTTAGGGAAAGTAGCGGCGACTGGGTATAGTGCTGACCACACTATCTCTTCATATGCCGAGTTCACCGAAACAGATGTACTGGTGGACTACTTCATCAGCAATATGGGCCAGGTTCGAAAAGAAATTTGACTGAAACAGCCACATTATGTAGTTTTTTTTCAAGCTTTTAAAAATCACCCTTGAAACTCCAGCGCTCGCACATCCAATATACTGTAAGCGTCGTCAATGTTGTCAGTTACTGGGTCTTTATCAGTTAAACCCAAGGTTTTACCTCAGTTACTCTCTCTACCTCTACCACTATGTAAATAGGGTGTGACGGGCGGGGGGGGGGGGGGGATCTTACCATCGTCTTCAGCAACGGCGCCCGGCCTTGACACGAAAACCGGCTCACCCGGGATGTGGTGCTCGTCACACGTGTACTCGTGAACCACCTTCTCAATGACGTCACACTTCATCAGCTGGGGGACAGATTATTTTTTTTAAATGGTTTTAATTTAGTCATGCAATTCAATTGTGTTAAAATCTCTAAAGTATTCACATTTAAAAAATAAAAACCGTTTTAATAGCAAGATTTTATATAATTATGCACTAAAAAGTAGAAAATGCATTATTTAAAAAAAAAAACTCACTACAATTTTAAATAACTTAAGAAAAGCGTAATTAATAGCGATGTAATTATTTTTTTTTTCTCCTAGGTTTACCTAAGGAAATAAGTAAAGTATGTATTTGTGGAAGATTTGCTTGATATTCATTTTCTTTTAACTGACCTTTCTTATGTTCGTATGGAAACCTGTAGTAGCGTAGAAATAGCGATATCTTTTGCCATTGAAGCTGTAGTTGATACGAGGTAGCTCCATAACATACGAGGCTGAAAGAACAACACTAAAATCAGTGGCGAACTCAGTGAAGGACTATTTGATTGCCTAAGTAATCAGCTTAAATTTAAAAAAAAAATTCTGTTGGTTACAAATTTTTAATTTTAGCGAATGACTTTCGGTCGAAATACTACTTTTAACGTATTTTATATGGAACTCTTCCTGTTTAATAAAGCTAGACCTAGTTAAACAACTATAGAGCTGGTAAGTAGGTCACCAACCAGTTCTATGGCTCATGCAGGTTTTATTGAGCCGTAGAACAGGTTGATGACCTACTTACCAGCCCTATAGCAAATGATCATTTCACAACAACAACAAAAACTAGATCTCACGATAATCTTAACCCTTACTTTAGTTAATAACAGATTGCTAACAGTCGTTTTTTGCATTGTGTCCAGGTATTTAACACAAATTCGAAATCAGAAAAAATTGTCAAAATGTATTTTGTCAAAAAGAAGAAAGTTGACAATTATTTTTACCATCAAACATCGGGTCACTTGTCAAATCTACGACAACTTCCTGTTTTGACCGGCTGGTTACCATGGCAGTGGCGGAAGTGTCCGGTAGCGTGATCAGGTCTTGTCCGATGTCGGCCTGAAATATTTGCCCGTTTTGCTTTTATTTACGTACATATATTTGTATTAGTTGTATGTTTTTCTGTAGAGGGGGAGGGGGGGGGGGAGAGATCGAAAATAATTCTGGCAATATCAAAAAGTGTATTGCTAAGGCTAGAACAAACCGCTGCAGAAACACAAAGATACTGATGTGTAAAGTAAATCAGTAAATTTACCGTTGCGGACCTGACGATTCATGGGACAGATGAAGTAGAGTTCACCTGTTTGTGTGACTTAGGCAAATGATGGGATAGTGTGGCTGATACTAGTCACAGGGTAATATGATACTGCCTCCTAAACGTTAGCTATCGTAAATCAGGTACCCCTTCAGAGCTGGGTGGACTCAGATCGAAACGTAATATGAAAACGCCTTTGCTTAAAACATGAACAGAACGCTCTGTAATACATGAACAGAGCCACAACTAAAAAATGGTGAGATCCCTAGTAATACAGAACCCTACAAAAATAAAGACAGACCCCTACTAAAACAAAGATAGACCTCTACTAAAACACAGACACACCCCAACTAAAACACGCACAGACCCATACTAAAACACAGACCCCAACATAAACACAGACCCCTACTAAAAGTTAAAGCACATACAGACCCCTACTAAAACACAGACAGACCACAACTTAAACACAGACCCATACTAAAACACAGACAGACCCCAACTTAAACACAGACCCCAACTAAAACACAGACCGACCCCTACCAAGCCCACCCCTCACCTCCAGTGGCGGATTAAGTGGGTTGCTGAAAGGGCTGCAGCAGGGGCCCCCAAATTTTGATTTCTCAAAACCGGATGAGACTCTATTTTAGGGCATGGCATCTACTCCCCCCCCCCCACAAACACACACACCCGACATGTCCCCCAACTGTCTACCCGCCCCGAAGTTTCACCCATTAAAACATTTGAGTTGTGAATTCCTTGGAATTTAGCGGTAGTGAATGTTTTCGTCTTGATAAGTAAAAAATAATTTTAGGGGGGAGGCTCCGGTAAAAACTTTTTTAATACTCATTAGAAAACAGTTATTTCTTTACAGCTTTATTGAAATACATCCGCATATGCATTTCCACTAAAAAAAAATTGTGGAAAAATCTTGGTAACTATGACAACGGCGGCCATCTTGAAAAATTAACCCCCTCGTAGGTTTTCCACCATTCACAAAATATTATTTTTTATGCACAATAAATAATGAATTCATAATATTCTTCCATATTGTCGGTTACTTAGCTAACAATTTTAAGTGTATATCTTCAAAATAAATTATTATTAATAGATTCAAGTGCATTCAGAGCTTTCCAAATGTGCACATTGCTCTTCGAATTTATCTGTGTATGATGACGTCTAACTGCAGCGGAGGGCGCTCATTTTCCAAAATAAAAAAGATTAAAAGCGATCTAAGAAGCACTTTGGGACAGAAGAGACTTAGTATGCTCTCACTTATGAGCATAGAAAATGACACTATAAGCTCACTGAATTATACAGAAATAATAGAAGAGGAAAGCTCGAGAATGTTCCCTATAAAAGTTACTTGTTCTTTAGTTCTAAGTAAAAAAAAAATGTAATAAATGTATGTATTCATAATTTATTTTGCATTAGTAAATAAATAATAGTTACTTTAAATGCTCTTATGTCTCAATGTAATTTAACATTACATTAAATAAATGTAACATTTTTTGTCTATGTTATGGCTTCTGTTAACCTTTAGTTTATTCCATTCGACCTTTATTTCTGGGAAGGCCCCTGTTTTGTGATATGTCATTATATAAACTACATGTATATATATATATATAAATATATATATATATATATATATATATATATATAAATATATATAAATATATATAAATATATATATATATATATATAAATATATATAAATATATAAAAATATATATCTTTATATATAAATGTATATCTATATATATAAATATATATAAATATATATATATATATATTTAAATATATACATATGTAAATATATATATATATATATATATATATATATATATATATATATATATATATATATATATATATATATATTTAAATATATACAAATATAAATATATATATATATATATATATATATATATATATATATATATATATATATATATATATATATATATAGATAGATAGATAGATAGATAGATAGATATATAGATAGATTTATATATATATAAAGTTAAAGGGGGCTCCGGAAGAAGTTTCAGGCAGGGGCCCCGCTGAAGCTTAATCCGCCCCTGCTCACCTCCTCCACTGACAGAGGTAACACAAAGCGCGCAAAGTGTGGGTGTGACTCCATCGTCTGTTCCTCGTTACACAGCGACTCCAGGTACAGCTCCTTGATGACTTTACCATCTTTATACAGGCAGACGTCACACACGATGAACCCGCCCTCCTCGTAACAGTTGATGAAATGGAAGACGAACCCGTGGGGTGCCCTGTAGGTGATGGGCACCTTCTGGCCCGTAGTTTTGTTTAACACGATGAAATTGAGCTGTGTGAGGAAAAACATTGAAAATTATTTACCTTTACATGTAACAAAGGAGGAGAAAAAAAACTAATACCATTCCTCCTATAGTGTTTATATTGAATTCATTTTACAAGCGATACAAAGAAATATGTGTAGGGCCTACACTAATGTTTAAAATGAAAAGGCTTGTAATTTGTTAAAACACAACACTGACCATCTCTACACATATACTGCAAAACAATACTAACCCTAGAAAAATATCTTAACACCTACCAAACGAGAATCCATAACAAAAGTAAAGTACCTTTAAAAAAACTGACGGCTCATGAGGCATGTGAAGTAGAGTTCACCTGTTTCAGTTACCTCGACATATACAGGTGCAGTATGGTCAGCCGCCTTTACGTTAGTCCGATACATATCACATCTGGGCTGACTCAACGACGTTTTATTGGAATGAACTCGGATTAGTACTCGAGACTTTATGGTTAGAAGTCGAAAGTTACATGATCCGACTACACCGTCCCATAAAAATCAACAGACACCTAGTTTAAGCTAAATTTAAATACCACACCTTAACACCTTATTAACATCCTCAAGAGATGTATCACCCTGACATCTAATCTAAACCTCAACTAAAATCTAAACACCCTCCCTCAATCGAGTTTGACCTCAAACGTAAAACTCACACCTCAACACAAACACACTTTAGGTTACCGAACAAATCAAATTATACCGTCTCGCCGGGAAAGCTGAGGATGGAATCTTCCAGACTGTTCCCAGCGATTTTCAAGGTCATCAGTTTGGTGACGTTCAATGCGACCGGCTGCTCGAGGTGGATGAAATAGTTCTCGGACATTCCAAAAGAATGTGTGTAACTGATGTTCATCTTCCACCTGCTGGCCGCGCTGGCCACGATCTCAGCTTGCTTGAACAGTTCTAGGAACATTGGGGGGGGGGGGGGGGGGGGGGGAGGGATATCAGGTACAGCACTGTATAGGTAGGTGATGCACGGCTGGTGTGGGGCCATACGGTGGTGTAGGTAATGTGTGGGGGCATACGGTGGTGTAGGTAATGTGTGGGGGCATACTGTGGTGTAGTTGATGTTGGGGCATACGGTGGTGTAGGTAATGTGTGGGGGCATACGGTGGTGTAGTTGATGTGTGGAGGGCATACGGTGGTGTAGGTAATGTGTGGGGGCATACGGTGGTGTAGGTAATGTGTGGGGGCATACGGTGGTTAGTTAATGTGTGGGGGCATACGGTGGTGTAGGTAATGTGTGGGGGCATACGGTGGTTAGTTAATGTGTGGGGGCATACGGTGGTGTAGGTAATGTGTGGGGGCATACGGTGGTGTAGGTAATGTGTGGGGGCATACGGTGGTGTAGTTGATGTGTGGGGGGGCATACGGTGGTGTAGTTGATGTGTGGGGGGCATACGGTGGTGTAAATAATGTGTAGTGGCATACAGTCGTGTACCCACACACTAAATGAATCTAGAAAAGTAATTACAATTCTACACTAGTGTATTTGTAATAGTTCTGACCTTTCTCCACTCCTCCCGGGGGTATCCGGATAAAGTTGTACGCCCTGGGGTAGGCCATGCAGGTTCCATAATAATACATGGTGCCATCTTCACCTGAGTGGGGATGTGCTGTGCCAATGTGAACTGCTACAAAACTACGAACATCAATCTAGAACGAACAGCAAACAAAACGAAAAAGTATTTGGTTGTTTTGAATGCATTTTAAAATTTAATCAACAAATTAAGAAACTTTAAGAAACAGACAGAAGATGAAATTAAAAGATACTATGAATTCGGTATAAAGACCACATCTAAATGACGTAATGGGTGACAGGGACTAATGGTCATAATTATGATCTGTCGCAAGTAGTAAAACAAATCAGCCTGCAGCAGAGTTTCTTTCGGACTTTTTTCTCCGTAGGTAGAGGGGAATTTGAAATTTAGGGGGGGGTGGAGGGGCGGAGACTGGTAAAAGTATATATTTTCTATATAAATTTTGTTTCGGTGAAGGGGGGGGGGGGGGCGGGATAGACGATCTTCGGAGGTCTGAACCCGCATGGACGTGCCTTAAACTCATTACAGCAGAAGTGATGAATGATGGATGATAGAGATGATTGGATGAATATGATGAAAAGGATATTTGTGATGACTGAAACATCACCAGACTACGGGATATACATAAATACGTCTCAACCGTTCCATGACAAATGATATTAGGACAGATAATATCAGGTCAAATTGTCTCAAGGACAAATGATCTCATAGATAAAAGATATCAGGACAAAGATATCCACTTTTCAACGTTAAGGCTCAATTCTGTATCACAATAACAACATACATTGAATTGATTTTTTTAAGCAAATTTAAAGTTATTTTAAGTGTTTTAAATTGAGTTTGAAGAAAGCTTATAAAAATATTTACTTGGTCTTTCTTCGAGAGTGTGTCCAGAGTCACCTCGTTGATCAAGGTTGATTCCGTCAGCGCAAAGATTCGATCCCCAAATTCCACGATATTGACTGCTGTATTGTCGTACTTGGCTGGAGGCCGTGGTATGAAGTAGCTGAACAATCTGAGGATCGATACTGTGATGTGAGAGGGAATATCGATACTGCATAGGGAGAGAGAACATAGTAATGTCATGTTATAGAGAGGATCAATTTAGTCGTGTGAGAGAGACAGTGTTGAGGGGTTAGAAGCAGGCGTTGTTACTAAAAATAGCAATATAAACACAGCGTGTTTTTTGAACGTTAATTAAGGGTAGTCACGGGTACAGAATATAGTCAAAGTAAAGACAGAGAATCTTTAACCAAGCGGGATCCGAACCTACCAATCTACGCGGCATCAAGAACGATAATGCAGTGTTATAGAGAATACTGATCCTGTCTTTAGTTAGAGGTGGCATAAGAGCTAAGGGATCTCCGACAGCGAAACTATCTTCTGAGACAGAGAGCGAATAGAGACTCCTCTATACTTTTTCTTCTTTATTTTAGTCTTGGAAGGGATCCCCCTCCAACACAATAAAGGATACGTGTCAACTGGTTATGTGCCATTGTGGCCACTGACTCCGATTTAAGGCAGCAGTTGTTTGATTTTGGAGTTGTCTCTCATTAAAGAGTGGCTGTCCACATCTAACGAGCCTCATCTGCCCGAGTTCGAACTCTAGATTTTTCGGTTTAGCAGCCATGAGCTTTGCCGACTCGAGCACACCGACCCCACTCCTCTATACAAAATGGGGGAACTTTTGACTCTTACCATGCACACATGGACTTAACTTCGAGTATAGTGTAGCCCCCCCCCCCCCCCCCCCCCCCAAACTTCCCAACGAACTGACCGGCTAAAAATACTTTTACACGGGTCTGGGAAGCTGGAGCCGAAGTTGTCCCCCACCAGCATGGACTTAACTTCGAGTATAGTGTAGCCCCCCCCCCCCCCCCCCCCCCCCCCCAACTTCCCAACGAACTGACCGGCTAAAAATACTTTTACACGGGTCTGGGAAGCTGGAGCCGAAGTTGTCCCCCACCAGCCGGTTGAACTTGACACACTTCTTGTACTGCTCCGTGTCCAAGATGGAGGACAGGTAGGTCACCTTGCCCTGGTGGATGGTCCACCTGTGGATGACGGCCAGACCGTCGAAGGCGTGGCTCCAGCGGGTGTCCCCCATCTTGTAGATGCCGCTGCCACACCTGTACAGGGACCCGTACAGCCAGTCTGGTAAACTTCCTGGAAATATTTTTGTTTCAATTTCTAGAATTCTTTTCTTATAAAAAAAAAGATTACAAAAGTTTACATGGAGTAATTAAACTTACGAAATGTTAATTTTTTGTTGTTTTAACTTTTCATCTATAATGTTATTGGCAAATTGAATTGTAAAATTAAAATCTCATAAAAATTTTAAAAAATCATAAAAAATGCATAGTTATATTTCGGCGTGGTCGAATGGTAGAGTTTTCGAAAGTATCGAGTTCGAATCCCTGGATTAAGTAGCACTTACGTGAGCTCACCTAATTCAAATGGTAACTGACTAGTCAAGGAAAGTAAAGGCTGCTGGGCATAGTGCTGACCCAAATATACCTTTATTATGCCACTAAAACAGGTGAACTCTACTACACCTGCCCATTCGCCCGCCTTGTTCGCTCTACTACACCTGCCCATTCGCCCGCCCTGTTCGCTCTACTACACCTGCCCATTCGCCCGCATGGTTCGAAAGTGAGCTACACTTACTTATCATAGTTCCTATTTTAAACTGTTCTTAAATTACCATTTTAATGTTTATTCTGACACGGTTTTCTTGTGGCATCAATAAAGGTAGTTATTTACGTTCCTGGTAGGTAGATCTTACCCTATATGTGGTATGATCATCAAAACGATTAACAGCAGAAGTTATTGTTTGGACCATGTACCTGACATGACGACGAAGGTATAACAGTGACTAACCTGTCAGCTGTGTGACCACTGGCTGGTCAAGATGGGCTGTCTGGTCCAGATCAAAGTACTGGGGGAGTTTCTTCTCCATTGTCTCCAGTCCCTGTCTGTTAAATGCCGAATATGTCTTAGCATCCAGTTACAAAAACTCTACACTCTCCACCATTCATATCTGTGTTGTTGTTTTTTAGCTCTCAACGCTTATGTTAAAACTTTCGTCAAAGAAACTCTAGTTAAATTGTTGCCCGTAAACAATGACATACTCATAGTTAGGAGGGTGGGGGGGGGGGGGGGAGTCAGATTTTTGTGACAACATGACGACTTCTATGAGATGGGGAGTCATGGGACGGGTGATTAGAAAGCGTGCCGACACACTATTGCAGTTTTAAAAAATATGTTAGAAACTGGATTTGTATCCGCTATTTTGCGTTTTAAAAATAATGTCTTTTAAAATCGTAATTACCATTGATCAATATACTGTCAGTTTTTGTGACGATGTGTGACGATGTGTGACGAAAGTAGGTGGAGGATAAAAATAGTTTTAAACACGTGACGTATGTTGTGGATGACCTCTAAACCGAGACAATTTGTAGACGTGTTAGATATAACTCGTAGTCTTTTCTATAATACCGTATACATTTAAACTTGGTTGTTTTATATATGACAAGAGGAGATTTACATATGACTTGGAGAGTTTATATGTAAGACAGGAATAGACATTTTGTAGGCTATATGATTAGTCGCTTTATATGCGACCACTAACGTTTTTCATGTGACTAGTAATGTTAATCTGTATCTATGTCATGTTATATGTGATCAGTGTTGTTTTATATGTGACTAATATAGTTTTATATGTGACCATTATAGTTTAATATGTGACCAGTGTTAGTTTATATGTGACCCGTACCAATTTGTATGTGACCAGTATAGTTTTATATGTGATCAGTACCGTTGTGTAAGCGACCGGTGTCATTGGAGCAGTGGTTATAAAACCAGCACGAGTGGCCAGGTAAGCCATACAACACGCCATATTGTTTCTTGTGACCGCATGACGATGACATGCCAGGGAGGGTTGGTCACGTGATGAACACCGGCTGTCACTTGTTCTGGTGACAGGGTCAAACTTGAGCTTATCACGTGGTCAGGATAGATGGACTGTCTAGCTTGTCCACCACCTCCCCCCCGCCCCACACAGTTAGCCTTCCACAAACTTTATTAACTATACGATGACCTATCTCGTATGTTCACATGGAGCAAGTATTTAACATAGGAGTGTATTTAGAGTAGTAGCATTAGGGGTCATCCATTTGTGACGTCCACACGGAAGGGGGGGGGGGTCGAAAAAATTAGACTTTTAATAGGGAATTATGTGGACTTTTGTGGACGGGGGGGGGGGGGGGGGGGGGGGGCCAAAATCCAAAAATAAATTGTGGACGTCATAAATGGATGACCCCTTGGACAATTTTACAGTATTTTCTTCATAAACTCAATTTTAAAATTATAGTTGTGTTATAAATGATATTCTTATAAAAAGAACAGAAGTAGTTATTATAATGTAACAATACCAGATGACGAATATATTTTGTAAAGCCTGGTTGAGACACAGGTTTAGAGATAAGTTGTAGAGGCGGAAAATTACAACTGGTCGGTATCGAGGCATTAAATCAGCATTTCTCTTGACAGACAGCGTGAGTCTGATGTGAAATTGTACTATCCAGACGGGTAATGAAAGAGTAAGGGTCAAGGTTGAGTCACAGTCAAACAATCACGAAACCACTTAATTACACAGTTTAATAATCACGTCGACAAGGTGGACTGGGGGTTGAGAGCGGCAGAGGCGTAGCGACCCTTTTCGATTTGCACCCCCCCCCCCTCATGATTTCGATTTGCACCCCCCCCCTCAAACTTTCGATTTGCACCCCCCCTAAGCCTTAAAATTTATTTTTCCAACCCATTTTGGCGCCCCCTAAGGTCGGCGCCCGAGACATATGTCCCCCCCCCCCGACCCCCCCCTCGCTACGCTACTGGAGAGGGGTAGGGGTGTAATCAAGTGATTGGAACCATCACGTGACACACATCATGTACATCTGCATGTGATATATTTATAACCATGTAAAACATCGCTTAATTGAACCAGAAATGTTATCTAAAATCTGCCGCCGTCTTCAACTAATTGAACACATATGTTTACAACACAAAGTACATTTGTTTTTGAGAAATTATAATTTCACAAAGTCTGAAAACACATTTGCTTCAGTGAATGGTCAACGACGTTGGTCAACGAGTTGGTCAATGCGCGAACTGGCCAGCCAATGCCCAAATTGGCCGCACTTCGAGCTTTGGCCGTAACATATTCAACAACAGCTGTATAAACTAAGCCTTAAACTTACAGCCCTCTCAATTCCTATAGATTGTGGGGAAAAGGGGTGAGTTATTCATTTCTGCCTCCTCACTTTCCAAATAACTATTATTATAAAGTGTACGGTTTATTAATTAGTTGATTACAGTTAATATCGTTTCAAGCAAAGAAGTTCATCATTTCTTTTAATTTTTCTCCATTTCATTTTCGGTAAAAACAATGCTAAAATGTTTTGTAAAACTAGGCTTATATATTGACTTTATGTAAGTTTGATCATTAAATTACATACATTTCTTATAAAAAAATTAAACAATTGGTAGTTATGATTGGCATAATTATGAGTAAAATAATTTGTCACAACACTATCCACATAAAAGACTTACTTTAAATATAAAGGTTCGGCCTCTCAGTTCTAGCAGAACAAAAATTAGAGCAGTCTTTTTATCAATCACCCAGCTAGTTCAGCACGTATGCACCGACTTCACGTTTTTTAAATGACGCGGCTTGCAAGCACACACATAGCTGCCTAATCAATACATTGTTAACAAACTTTGCGTGCAGATGTACGAACTTTATGCACCCATCGATTGTGTTATCAGGTAATTGTCGAAACACAATAGTGATACGACGGCTGTTGCTTCGTGTTTCATTTTATGCTGACGCTGAAAATAACTTGTGTTGTGATCGCGCAGGCATGCATGTATTATGATTAGTGTTTCGTTCAGACATTCGGGAAAGGTATTTGAAATCTATTTTCGAGTAAAGGGGGAGGTGCAGTCAGAATTTACGGAGAGGGGCGGATAATGTATGTGTGTGTGTGTGTGTGTGTGTGTGTGGGTGTGTGGGTGTGTCTGTGTGTGTCTGTGTGTGTCTGTCTTTTATACATTACTACACCTTTCGTCACATTGCCGTGCAACTTTGGGAAGTTGTTAACAATGTTCATGGGGAGGTTTCTGCGAAACAAATATCCAAATTCGCAGGGTGCAATTTTTTTGTCTATATGCGGTATATAAAAAAATAAAAGTCGGATGCGGTTCGACACCATTCATCTGATCGTCATAAAACTTTGGGGAGTAGATGAGAATACTCCTGAGGTTTCTGGTGAAAAAAAATTACTATTCCGCACGGGCGGCCCCCAGCAGGGTGCGATTTGGCGCACGGATCTTTAGTGTGAGCGCTATGGCGCCAACTTTCGTTTTAAACAGTGCAATATACTATGGATAGAATGGGGCACAATAGTCGTTTAATAAGGTGAATCAGGCGGCGCTGCGGCAGGGTGCAATTTTGCGCCGCGTGCTATCCCGTGAGCATTATGCGCCTACGTCCGTTTTAAACATTGATTACTATGCATACGATTGGGTTTTAGAGTCGTTCACTTTACATCATCAGGCGCGTCCGCCGGCGCCCCAGCAGGGTGCGATTTGGCGCCTATGGTTTTTTGGGCAGTGGCGTAGCGAGGTCGGGTGTCACTCGGTGCGGCACTTAATGGTGTCACCCCCCAGAGGGGTAACGACCCTTCCCGGGGACAAACTTTCAAACTTTCGATTTGCACCGCCCCCCCCCCCCCTCGAACTTTTGATTTGCACCCCCCCTCAAGTTTTTCTCTATATATTTTGCTCTTTTTGCCTTGGTGTCACCCCCCTAAATGGTGTCACCCGGTGCGCCCCCCCCCCCTCGCTACGCCTCTGAGTGTAGGTAAACCCGTGCCCCGATAAATATGATCCAAGTGCAGGTATTGTTTACATTTCAATAACTCAATTTTAGAAAACAAGGTCACGCGTCTAAGAATTTGGGATTGGTAACGCATTGATGAAACTGTTCTTATATTTTCGTCAGACGGGTATGTTAGTTTTCTATATAAACGATGTATTTTTATATTTCGTCGAGGTGGGAGGGGGTAGCGTTGGAGATGCACAGTAGGGCAATGCCCCCCCCCCCCTCCCCCTCGAAAGAGATATCTGAACGAAAATCTTATACATACCAACATCATACTCTCATAGTGATATATAGTATGGGCACGATTCCTTAAATGTTTGTTTATGGGCACGATTCCTTAAATGTTTGTCGTTGGTGATTTGCTGTATCGTTTCAAGAATTTATGGTATCTTATCAACAATTTATGGTATCGTATCGAGAAATGCTGGTATATTCTCACTAATGTACGGTATAGTATTAAGAATGTATGCTATAGTATTAAGAATGTATGCTATAGTATTAAGAATTTATGGTATAGTATTAAGAATGTATGTTAACGAATTGAGAAGATATGGTATCGTATCAAGAGCTCGTAATCGCCAACACAACTAAGTATTACAAGTCAGCCTTATGGACCGATAACTCAGATTCCAGCCTGCTTTTCTTTTTTTATTTTCTTCAAAGAACTAACTACAGGGCAAAAGTTGTATGATTTTTTTTTTGAGTTTTCTCCCTTAGATAGCGTGTTGTCCCTAAATATCGAGACTCGTCTGCTTAGATCATGGTGTGTGTTATTGTTGTATTTCGTCAAGGGATTTTTTTTCTCGTGTTCTCGCCTGTACGGGAAGGGAGGGGGAGTGTTTGAAAGTGAGTTCGGATCCATGAGGGCGTCCACATGTTAAATTAAACACCGGAGTTCTTACATTTTAAAACAAACATAAAAATGTTTATCCTGCACGTAAAATATAAAGTTAAGACTGTGGTTTTTTTAAAACGTTTTTATTAACTCAGCTTCGCGTGGATGTGTTTGTTGTTAAAATTGACATCGAAAATTGGCCCTCTTCTGATTGTTCTATAGTTCTGAAATTTGGCATGCAGGTTACTTTCGCCTAACAATTTCAGATGCAATCATAAAAACTAGCAATTAGAGACCGTAATTAGCTTAATTTAATTACGCCCCAAGGACCATAAAATTGAGGACATGATTTCTAAAGATACCGACAAGACTGGAGGCCTATAGACACAGTTACTTCGGCCCCAATCGATGTGAGCGCGCTGGCCGTGATCGTATAGTGGTTAGTACTTCGCGTTGTGGCCGCGACAACCCAGGTTCGAATCCTGGTCGCTCAAGATTTTTTTAGTCCGTGTATTTATAAACACTTTTTTAAAAACCACGTTTTTCATGTGTAGCAACGGACTAAAAAGGAGAAAATAAAATACTTAAAAAAAAACTTTTTAAAAAACCACGTTTTTCTTGTGGACTAAAAAGTAGAAAATAACTATTTACATACATTTGATGACAAAAAACGTGGGTAGGGCAGATGGGTCGGGAAATTTGATGGTGAACGTACCCACGTTTTTTGTCATCAAATGTATGTAAATAGTTATTTTCTACTTTTTAGTCCACAAGAAAAACGTGGTTTTTTAAAAAGTTTTTTTTTTAAGTATTTTATTTCTTTAAACACAGCTCAACACGTAAATAAAAACCGGTATTTTTACCTTACACTGGAGTTATCTGTATAATAAGCGACGTACGTGATTTTTTTTACCCTGTTTACCTCCCCTACTCCAAATAGCAAGTTCGCAAGTACTAAAACTTTACGACATACCTCACCCCATCACCTCTCTCAAAGCTGTAAACACAAAAAAAAAACTGTTTAAAAATATTTAGGCTTGTGAACTCGGTCGAACCTTTTCACCAACGCGAGGAAACAGCTTCAATTCAATTTTTAACATTGTTGCAAATGTTTGCCGTCACGCTTTCTGAATCCCAGCCGAGTGTGACGTCTTTATGGATGAAGACTAATATAAAAAAGCACCTTTTTTGATAACTTAGCTAGAGATGAATTAAAGTGAAATAGAGGTCATGAACTGGAGGAGGCCTTGCTACCTATAAATCTATAAAATACTTAGATTTAATTTAGTTATTACTATTATCCTACAAGTACGGAAAATAACAGTATTAGCACACCCCCCCCCCCCCCCCCACACTCACACACACAAACATACACACATACACGAACGCGCACTCACGCGTACACACACGCACACACACGCGTGCACACAGTTTCTAATACTTTGCATGAGTTTTTGGTTGGTAATAGAGAAATCCTTTCAATATAGACAATGACATTTAAAACATACTGTTTCCCTCTAAGCTCTAGATTATACTTTTTGATATTTAGACATAGCATTGAACATTAGCGAAAACATAAAATCCGTATAAAAACCAATACATACATGATAAAAGTTATTGAAATGGTAAATTGGTAGATTTTAAGAGGTCTACTAATTTTTTTGTGGACGTATACATTGGATGTGTGTGTGTGTGTGGGGGGGGGGGGGGGGTAGGAGGAAGGGGGGGGGGGGTCGTCCAAATTGGATGCGTGTGGACTGGGAAAGGGGTCTAAAACCCAATTTTTAAAAAAATCATAAATTGATGACCCCTTGCTACAATCTGTTTGAACTCTGACGTTTCCCTACATGAGTTAAATATAAAGAATAGGCCCTATACCAATATATTAAATTAATTATTCGACGTACAATACCGCATACTGAATAACTAACAGCAAAATAAAAAATAAAAAATTAGTTTCACGTATATTTTACGTATATTTACTTTTTAAAAGGCAAACCCAGTTTACAATAAATTAAGAAAACATACATGCTAAAATCAATCATTTTTCACTCACCTATTTATCCTTGTATAAAGAAATCGCCGGCCTGGACAACTGAAGTAACTAACTAAACGAATGTGCTGCATTTACATCAGTGTGTACACAGCCGGCTGGGGGAGGTAATGCTGATTTATTCTTTTTAATTATCGTTCCTAAGGGACAGTTCACTGTGTAAAAGAGTAAAACTTGACAACTTCCGCCTTTTTTTTTTTGACGACATAACTCGGCGGTAAATAGATCTAGTGTGGTAGGAGTTTTTGCCCCTTTTGTACGTGATATGGTTCAACGAGTAGCGCACTAATTTCCCTATTTTAAAATGGCGGCAGGATCGCTGTGTTTCGCCCTATTTGGAACCATTCCAAGCATTATTGATTAAACACGTGGCAGGCATTAGAAAAAAGTTCTGCTTTTTTATTAAACCTCCTGTTA
>NW_026731589.1:0-56842 GCF_028476545.2 Physella acuta
TCAATTCGGAACTATGTCAGGACTTGACCCAGCTGAAATATGCATTTAAAAATTAAAAAGAAAACGTTCATACTTTCCTGAGCTTCAGCTTGCCCCCCCCCCCCCCCCCCCCCCCCCCCCCGATTTTTAGGCACCCCCAAATTTTCTCTTACAAACCATAGTTAATTTCATCTAAGACGGTTAAAAAATTTGCTGCTTAGAATTATAGAATTATAATTATTTTTCATTTCCCCGCCCTAATCTAGCTACATCTGAATCTAATTCTGATTTTCGCTGAAACTACAGTTTACAATAAACTATACATCAAAGCTAAGACTATTACAAAGGCTTCAAGATAAACACAAACTAATGATTCAAACATCATTTATTTGAAAAGATACTGTAGTCAACATTTTGAAAAGATACTGTCGCCAACATGTCTTTATCGATCAAGTATACTTTGAGTTTGACCCATATTATCCAGTATAGAACATATGTGCACACTGGGCTATTACATTTTACGAGTAGGGGTGTTAGGATATTCAGAATACAAACATCTAGAAAAAGTAAACATCTGTGAGTTCCTTTCATCCTTAAACGGGTGTCAATTATTTAAAAAAAAACCTTTTGTCAGCGTTTGGATTAGAGATTAGAACTATGGTTAGGGTCAAGGCTGGGATTATAGTTTTAGTCAGTGTAATGGAATTAGGGTTATGATTAGGGCTAGGTTTATGCTTTGCGTTAGGATGGCAGTAATATTTAGCAGATTTTATACGTTTTGCCTTTCTTTATAAAAAGTATCACTCACTGTTCACTGTTGTGAAATTTTTAAACGGCTACACTTTATTTTTGTTTCAATAATTCAATTATCGTTCAATTATAATCAGTTTCATTCGCTGTGACAATTATTTTCATTATCGACCATTTAAACAGCACTACACGATAAAGATGCTACATCTAGAAGAAAAGAATTTAAAACGATGAAAGTATCAAGCAAATCACCAATCGAACTGTTAAGCGGATGATCGGATCTTGGCGAATCGATCAAGGTGGTAATATTTATGTGGGGGACTACGATGCGTCACTCTTCATAAGGGGAAGTAACCGATCACTTTTGCTTTCGTTGTGTTTTCTATTCGAACAATATCATTGTGATGTAAAGACTTGCAGTAAAGGGGTATTTATTTTCTTATGATTTACATTGTTTGATTAAGTATTCAAAGTTATATGAGGAGGTAAGGTATTAAATACGTTGATTAATATTTACATTAAAGAGTGCATTCTCATAATGCATATTGAATGTATGCTTTAACGGAATGAAACAAGCTAAATCTAGATCTTTGTGAGTGTTGTGTAACAACGCGATCTGTTGTTTACATACAGAGCATGTAAATTATGGGCGGACTGTCTTAAACGGGGAAGGCAATTGTTGTAACGATTAGCTACAGATAAAGGGAGGTAAGTCTTCTGAAGTAACATAATATTTTTTATAAAGGTGAATAGTTTGTTTTCGTTATGGGAAAAGGGGGTATAGTAAAGAAATGTGAACCTTATGACGTCTTTATTATTGTGCAGAGGGTGCGATGTGAGTGGGGGCTGTTTCTTGTTTTTATAGGCGGATGATAAGTCGAAAATCTGTACGTACAAAACAATTGCGTATTGTCATTTGTGAAAGAACAAATAGTTTGTTGTTTGCTTCATCTTTACTCACCGAGGTTTTCTGTCTTGCTCCAAGATTGTTTGGAAAAATTACTAAAAAAAAAAAAAAAAAAAAAGGAAAAATTACTACAACAACACAACCACCTGTGGCAGTTCATATACTAAAGCGAACATGCAAGGCTAACTGACGCTGTAAATTACATCTCTGAGGCGGGAAAAAAAAATAATTGGAAAAATCCAACACTTTGTCCTTTAAATTACAACGCATCTGACTTGAGCTACATAGTACTACTATTTGATACTTCTACTTCAAGATTCCACATCTCCTATCTCCTTCCCTCCCCTTTACACATAGGGGTCATCCATAAATGACGTCACACGTCATCACAAAAAGCCAGACCCCCTCCCCTAAAATGACGTCACACCTCAACCTACAACCCCCCCCCCCCTCAAAATTGCAGTTGAATTTTTTTTTAAAACAGCGATATTTTTCTAAAATCTTGTCTAAACTATTACAATTTATTAAAACAGTTATCTAAAACGCGAAATAACGTCTAAAATTCGTTTTCTAACATTGCTTTTTTATAATGCAAAAGTGTGACGTCGCAACATCTGAACCCCCCTCCCCCTCATCACACATCGTCAATCGTCACAAACTAACGGACCCCCCTCCCCCCTACGAGTGTGACGTCATTTATGGATGACCCTCATACACACCTGTAAAGCTACACCGATCCATGACACGTACACTTCATTAACCTCTCATAAAATGTGTGCATAGCTGGCCCGTCATTTATCAAAATTTTCCGCCGTGCAAACATCAACAGTGTCATTATCTGCTCGAAAACTTTCGTACTTGGGCTTCACATTTGAAGCGGTGTTAAAAACGTGGATGGGCTAACTTTAACGAATCGATACAGCTTTATTTCTTATTCATCAACAGTGTTGTGTTATTTTCTATGTTTATACTTACAGGCTTATGAGCTTGCGATATTATTATGAGCAGACACACTACACACGGATTTCTGGGTAAGCACGTGACTACATCAAACAATTCTGTTCACAACAAATTCACTGATGTCGACTTGGATAGCAATATGGCGCTCAATAATAAAAGGGACGTGACTCTAAAGAAGGGACAGAATCAAAATTTAATTCTTGCACGTAGTAGGCTGAGAAAATCCGATTCTAAAAATAGCAGTGAAAATAAGTTGGAGCTAAGCACTAGTAGAAATTTAAATAACCTTAATCTTCGCGCATCTTCAAGTTTAGTCAAAGACGGGAGGTCACCCCGTAATGAATGTGGAATAATTCCCGATAACATGGTCAGAAGGAAGAACTTTACACATCTGAATTCACCGGCCACGCCTCACAGTAAGGTGCTGACCACCCCACACTTGGATATACCAGCCAAACACTACAGTGAGGCACTGAAACCCACCTTGAATCCACCGGTCAGACCCTATAGTGATGTACTGACCCCCAACCTGAATCCACCGGTCAGACCCTACACTGAGGTATTGACCCCCAACCTGGATATAACAGCCAGACCCTACAGTGAGGTACTGACCCCCAACTTGGATCCACCGGTCAGACCCTACACTGAGGTACTGACCCCCAACTTGGATCCACCGGTCAGACCCTACACTGAGGTACTGACCCCCACCTTGGATCCACCGGCCAGACATTACGGTGATGTAGTGACCCTCCACTACCTGGACAAACTGACCACACCCTACAATGACCATCAGACCCTACTCCTGGATACACCTACCCCACCCCACGGGGAGCTGTACGGCATCAACAGGTTTCGTGTTTCTCTACACACGACCCTCACGGTAAGTACACACTTCCCTACAGCTGTATCTGTATGTCAATATAGGAGTAAGATTCCCCCCCCCCTCGGTCAATTACCCACTTTCATACCCCCCCCCCCCCCCCCCCCAGAAATTATTTCAAATATGTTAGTAAACAATTACCATCCATCCCTGTCAAATATCTGGAGTTTGGATGTGGATTTAGGATTATGTTTAGGACATATTTCTGGTAAGACTTCGTTTATTCAACGCTTAGTCAGCTATTCTGTTCTATATACTGTCTAAAATATGCAGACTACAAAAACAATTTAAAATAAAATAATTCTTTGTAAGTTATAGGTATCAAGGCGTAGCGAGGGGGGACATATGTCCCCGGGCGCCGACCTTAGGGGGGGGGGGGGCGCCAAATTGAAAGTTTGAGGGGGGGGGGTATAAATGAAAAGTTCGAGGGGGGTGCAAATCGAAAGTTTGAAGGGGGGGGGGGGGGGCTGCAAATCGAAAGTTTGAGGGGGGGGGGTGCAAATCGAAAGTTTGAGGGGGTGGGTGCAAATCGAAAGTTTGTCCCCGGGCGCCGGGTAGGGTCGCTACGCCTCTGATAGGTATAGGTATAATATATTCTTAAGATAAAGAGGGGATGGTAATTACCAAGAGGAGTTGAAATTGACAGTGGGGTAGTTGGCCTTGAATACGGTAATGACAGAGGTGATGACCGGGGTGAATGACGGGTGGGGGGTTGAGGGGGTGGGGGTGGGAAGGTGTGGTGAGTAATGTCTGCGACCTGTGAATACAGCGTTTAGTCTGGCTTGTATGAGCCACATACACCACCGAGTTTCGTTTTTTATACAACGTAAAGCGAATAATATTTATATGTAAATTTAACACATTATAATGTATTTTATCAAACATGCCATCCATTACAAAATGTGCTTGTCTCTGTATGCTATGTAAATTTGAGTAGTACTTTTGCAAAACCTGCTGTCCACTTTTTGAAAAAATGAGCTATTCTTATACTTTTTAAAATTAAGAGTCAATTAAAGCTATATACTAATATTTGTTATAAAATAAGTTTCTCATATTTAAAAATTCTACATATCATTCTTTTCATTTTTCTCTGATACTCATTTAAATTTTTTTAAAAAGTCTTATGGAAAGGATATTGCGATTTTGCGCTTCTCTAGTTATGACACTCCGGTAGTTTCAATCGAGAACCATTAACTAGCATAATTTGCTGTATCCGGGGTGCATAACCCACCCATTATTTTAGAGTATTTTAGACGATAGTTGTAAATATGTCCCATCTTGCTTCTTCAATAAAAGGAAACTGGCGGCGTGCTTACCTAAAGGCTAAGTTAGGTGTCCACAAATAATTTTAGTTTTGTTTGAGAATTCTTACTCGCTTCAGCCGCACTTACAGCCCATAGGTAAGCACATGCGGAGTTTCCAAGTTTTTCAAGTTCTGAAAGTCTTATATACACGGTTTAATCAACACCTAATTACCTATGGTTTGTCGGTTCATGAATATGATAGATGGGATATCAATCAATTTTATTTTTAAAGATTTTGAAAACATTTTATTTTAATGTAACTAATTTTACATATTATTTTCAGCAATTTTAAAGCTCGTATTTTAAATAATCAGTACAATTTAAAGTACTTACAGAAAATTATGCAACGATTTTACTGCATTTTTACATATAACGGCCACGCCGTGTAACACACCTAATACGCCAAAAACCAATAATCGTTAATTATCGATTTCTAGTATTTCATGTTTTGATTTGGTTGTGCTAATTTTCAGGGATGATTTCGCACATAGACAAATTAAGCTAGGATTAAAGTTCTTCCCCGAAAAAGAAAACTGTGTTATAATCCACACATTGAACCTAGGTTATGTAATAAATGCAATTTTTTTAAATTAATGTGCATAATAAACGTTTGGATTAAACAAGAACTTTTGCCCAGAAAAAAATTATCTAGTACAACTGTTTACATTCAGTAAAATTTTTTTTTTTTTTCAAATTTGAACTCTTTTTTATATTTGATTTTGTGGATGCATTTGATTTGAAATATTTGCATATCAAACTCAATTTTTACTAATTTTGTACGGATTGAGAACCATGTAAAATAAAGCCAGAGTGGGCTCCCCTTACCGTTCTCGAATATTATTAGATAACACTAAAATTCCAGCGCAGTCGAGATATAGACATTTAACAAAAATCAATTTTCGAATACTTGAATTTTTTAAATAGAATAAAATCTTGTTTGTGTAATAGTGCGGAAACCTTGATTTATTTTCACACTACACAGAAAGACAAACAACATACAGACAATATTGCAAATTAAGTTTCTCCGACTCAGGAAGGTGTAAAACGTCGCAATTTGAGAAAATCTCAATTTCGATTTTTCGCACGATTGCAATAATTCCTCTATACTCCGTATAGTAAAAAAGGGGTTTGTAAAACAATAACAATCTGAAGACCATTCGTCCATTAACCTACTTAATCATTAGCCGATTCGTACATTAATTGACTCTTCCGTTTTAACGACTCATCGAGTAGACTGACTAACCTATTTATCCTCTAACTTACTTGCTTATTAATCAATTCGTCAATAGTCAATTCGTACATTAACAAACTCTTTAATAGACGGGCTTGTGACACAGCAGAGTTTCTTCCAGGCATCTCTTGGGGGAGGGGGGGGGGGGGCTAGTGAGGGGGGGGGGGCGGAGCTCCCCCAAAAAAAATTTACCGCCCCCCCCCCCCCCCGAACGAAATGAAAATTATATAATTTATATAGAAAATATATACTTTTAACAGTGTCCGCCCCTCCCCCCCCCCCCCCGAAGAAAGTCTACCCCCCCCCCCCGAAAATTTCAAGTGCCCCCCCCCCCCCCAGGAGAAAAAAGTCTGGAAGAAACACTGTGAAACATATGCAAAGATCCGATCCCAATTTTAAACAATTTTCCCACTATTTCCCTATTTAATCTACCCTGAAGGAGTCCACACATATCTATACGCTTTTCACTCATCCGGAAGTTTTCCTACCACAATAGGCTTGAAAAGTCTCTGTACTCATACACATTTTTAAATAAATGTTTTTAAAATATGGCAAGCGATAAAGTTATAGTTACATTTTAAAAACTTAAAGGTGTTTTGGAAAATATCGATTGCACCCATTTTCATATAACATCCCCTATCACCACAACACCTTAACTCAACTCATCCAAATTAAAAATAAAGTGTTCGCTGAATTGCTAATATGTAGCTAGTTATTATTTCTTTGACTATTTCTAGCCTTAATAAAAACGGACGTCATTTTGCATTTATTACAAAAATGTTATAAAATATTAAATTTTGGTTTAAAAAATATGCTTCCTGGCACCAACAATTTAGAACCATTTGGAACCATCTTTTCAAGTCTACTTAAAACCTTACAAACATTAAAAATCGTATTGATAAGTTTACGGTAATTTCATCATAAAAAAAAAAAAAAACAATAACAAACTGAAGCCGCAGTTAAACAATATCACCACAAAGCAGAATCACAACAATAAACATATTAATAAAAAGGAAACTAACGCTGAACTTATCTATAGGTTCAAGACTAAGTAGGGTGACATTTGTCTGTACATCGTGTTTAAACAAGGGGAAGGAAAGATTGGAATTGCAACCCAAAGATAAGTACATTCGAAGTTTCCGTTAAATTAATGCCCTTGATTTCTTTATGTACCAACCTGAGACACGAAGTTGTTAAAACTGTGTGAAGGTTTTTGCATACCACTTAGAAAAAGTAGGCGTTGTTTATTTCTGACGCTTAAACAATAGTTGAAAATTATATAAAATCTTTAAGGTAATTTTTAATGAAATTTGTAGTGATTTAAAATAAACTATAACATACAGACAAACTGGATTTAAAAAAAAACAACTCGTCTGACAGATTTGTGAAACTAAACTCAGACTTACTTACTTTTCAATACATTATTTAAATAGCAATAAGATATTGAATGGAAGAGATCAATATATTTTCAAAAACCTCCAACGAGCAATGGTTACTTCCCCTTTTGCCGTAACCTAAATTTTGGTAAACAACTTTCACACTTTCGAACAACTCTTCCTGGGACGATTTATGTAAACCTAGAATGTACTTAATTATCATGGCAAATCTTGAACGTTTTACAAATATTGAAGATGGGAGGGTGGTTATAGGCCCATTATTTTATATAGATAAGGTTTAGACTAAATGTTATATAATGCCTTTGATTTTCTTCACTATTATTTTAATTTAAGCAAAAGTTCTGCTATTACGAATGACAGCTTAAACCTGACAGTTATTTTTAAGGAAGCAGTAACGAGTCAAAGTAAGAGTCTGAAGTGTGGGATGATGTATTTTATGGGCACATATTTTGTAATTGTGAAGTAAAAGTAAAAATAAGTTACACTGATATGATATAACGGGAAAACCCGTAAAATTATCAACATCTCTTGTCTAAGAAAGTTAGATTTAAGTTATCAATAGACGTCTGTTTAAAATTTAATGGGGTCATAGTTGCTTATACAATCATATAAGTGCTTTTATCGTGTAGGCCTATCTATCTTATTGAAGTAATAAGCGTGCATCTTTAAATCTTTTAACGTGAACTACCCCACACAATTTTTTTTTAAAATGAAAAGCTTTTGTGCATCTAATAATCAAGGCTATGTGCATCGGTATTTTCTGTTCACATTTTGTTTTTCAAGCCTAGTGTTAGCTTAAAATAGGCCTGAAAAACAAAATGAAAAAAAACGAAAAATTTGATTTGTTTAAAAAAGTGTTTTCTTGAATTTCCTTTTTTTTTCATTTCTGCTAAATACCGATCAAACTTAAAAAAAAGTACAACTAATATTGGCCGAGCACAGTTAAATTCATCATTTTTATTTCAATTTACAATTCACAACAAAAAACAAAAAAACAACAACAAAAACCCCCACCAAAAACATCTTTCTACAGCGCGTAATTTATAACGGTTGAAATTCAGTTTCTTACATTACCTTTTAAATGCACAAGTGTGAATTCCCCTCCCCCTAATCACACATCGTCAAAAAATTTCAACGTGCAAACGTCCATATTAATTCCCGCCCCCCCCCTTCCCCCCCCCTAACTCACCCTCTAGTTCACTTGGGTCTGAAAGTCATTTGTGATCTCTAGCCTTGGTTTATTGATTAGTTACTGCTTAATACTGACATACTTTTGAAAATAGAGATATGTTATGTGTTAAATGATTCATAAGTAGAATCTTACTATCGATTGTATAGAAAATTAAAAGGAAACTACTGTTGTAATTACCTTCGGGGTAGAGGTCGCGAGTTAACGCCCAAAGGTAAACACACTCAACGTGTCCATGTGATGAAACAATAACACTTTATATATCTGTAAAAAGGTCAATACAATGTTATCTATAGTTTTCTGTCTTACGAATAACATTAGTAGAATACAATAAAATGTACTGTAGTCCCACTCAATGTTACGTTCAACATTTATTTTTGTCTAAATACGCCAATAATTTGTTTAAATTTCTTTCAATTATTGATTGATTAAATAGTAATGTATAATTTATTTTCTTCTTTTTAGTTCATTATTACATAAAAGCTTTTTAATGAATTTTTTTCATTACTTCAATTTTTAAAAATTTAAAATATAGCTGCATGACCAAAAACTATTGCGCATCTAATGAACGTGATAACGCGCGTATAATAGTGTGGAATAGTTGGGTAAGGTTGCCTACTAATTTGGTCGAAATTTTAATCAATTCATAAAAAAAAAAAAATTAATTAGGCATCAAATTAAGTCAAATTTAATGTTAGATTGCATTGTTTTCATGTCTTGCCCACGTGCCAACTCTGAACCGTATCTTTCAGTTTGAAGTGCCCGAAATTTTGCTCGGCCGTTTCGATGTAGACTGATGACAGACAGACTGACGACTGACAGACAGAAAAAGTAAGTTAAATAAAAACTTTCAAAAAGAAGCTCATTATGTGCACTTAACTTTGGATTAGGAACTCATTCAAGTTCTGAATACGTTATGGAATAGTTAATGCAGACATATTGGAATATATTGCCAATCTAGCCCGCGTGACACGCACCACTTCGCAATCCTAGGTTAAGGGTACAAGAAAGCTTCTACATTTTAATTGCAATTAACTTTTTATATAGCAGTTGAAATATCTGAAAGTATTTTATGGTTTTCAAACTATGAATACACACTACATGTATTTTGTTAATAAATTAAATATCACTTTAACAACCAAACAAACACCACAATTATCTCTACATTTTAAACTAAATATTCATCAAATGACGATTTTTTAGAAATATTTCAGGTAGCGTTTATTTCCTTTTAGTATTTAATAACACAAATTAACGCCTTGTTCACTCCCTTTTTCTTATAAGAGTCAATCATTTTTATTTTAAAATAATATCCTAATATACACAACACTATAATGGAAAAAAGCATTTTTAATTAAAATATCTAGAAGGCTGTATTTTGTTTTTTTGGGAGAAAAATTGGAATAGAAATCAAGTCTGCTATAATTTTGCTAAAACTAATCATTAAAAATGTACCCGAGCGGACTGAATCCCAATATTATTAATGGTTAAAAAAAGCACTGGGTAATTCCCATTTAGTTTTTAAGTGAAGACATGGCGATAGTCCGCGTATATCGGTCGTATATGTTAGTAATACGTTAGTTAGTAAATATCGTCTCAGTAACTATTCGCAAAAAATATTAAAATTAATAGTTTGTTTTACCTACTTTAAAACCTAATTCATTACAGTGGCGGAACTAGAAAAAAAGGGCCACCCCGCAAAACATTTTTTTAGGCCCCCCCCATACACACACACACATATATATATATATATATATATATATATATATATATATATATATATATATATATATATATATATATATATATATATATATATATATATATATATATATATATATATATATATATATATATATATATATATATATATATATATATATATATATATATATATATATATATTTATATTTATATACAATCACAAAATACGAACATAGGAATAGGATACTCATTGCTCGCCTGTTCGGGATTTAAAATACATCAATTAAAAATTTTTTAACATCATGTCATGTGTGTAAGTGCATTAGTGTATTTTGTGAAAATCAGCGTTGATTAATTTCTGATAGTAGCCCATTTAAAACCTTGTCGGTCAAAATAATATAAAACATGAAAGCTTTGTATAAGTAATGGTGTCTCGTGTTATATTTATTTTTACGTTTTTTTGTATTTATATTATTAATTTTTTAAATATTATTGATTTAATAGATTTCCTTTTTATACAATGTCATTGTTTAGTATTTACTTATTTAAAAAAATAGGGGAGAAGTAATTGCTTTTTAATTTGTTTATTACAAATCTATTAAAAGGAGCTTATGATCACCCCTATTTGACTATTTTAAAAAAAAGGGAAATAAGTCATGGAAGTGGTTTAAACATTTGCTTATCTTTGATAAGTTTAATTGAAGGAGAAAGACTCAACTTTCACCGTGGTTTAAAAACAAAGGGAAAAAGTATATACAAGAGCGTGGGGTGGGGTCTATAGAATAAAGATAATCCAACCGCAGCTACGGTAATTTTTTACAAAACAACAATCAAGTCAAAAATGAAAGAAAATTTACTTTTTTTTTAAACTATAAAAAATGTATTATGGTCGGCTCTGGGCCCCTAAGTGGCGTGAGCCCCCGCATTGCGGGGTCTGGCGGCACTGTAGTTCCGCCCCTGATTCATTACAAACACCAATGTACGATAAGCTAATATCACATTTTCTTGAATAACTAGCGTACATTGCAAAAACATTAACCGGTATAATTGCCACAAATAATAATAATTCCTCAAAAATTTTACGGACCCATTATTATGATTAACCAAGTACATAATTTGTAATTATTACGAAGTTTCATAATGCTTACCCAGTCTTTATCTTAGTAGGCCTACTTAGTACAATACCCTTTTAAACTGTCCTTAACTCGATTTTAACAATAAAAATAATCCAAATGTGACGTATTGTAACACTAATCCAACTTAATTTATTTTATGAAATCTTTCTAAAATATTATTCATGGTGGCGAAAAGTAGTAACTTATTAATTTTGGTTTGACCTAGATTCTAATTTTCTCCGACAGCTAAAAATCCAGTTCATCTGCAGATCTAGATAAATTAAAAACAACAGACGGATAGTTTAATCTCTAGCCGAAAGAAATTTTAGATTTATTATTCATTTAACTTTTCTATCGGCAATAGTTTATTCTTCGTGGAAGCCATTTTGTAAAAAAAAAGTATTTGTTCTCAACGCGTAGGCCTATATTTTGAAGTGTGTTTTTACTTATGAATATAACATTAGTTTAATTAAAGACCTCAAATGAATGTGTGAAATTTTTTTTCATAAAAAACGTTTTAATAACAAGCTTTTATGTAATAATGCACTAAAAAGTAGAAAATAAATTATAGACTACTAATTAAATAACTATAAAGATAAGCGTGGGTGTCAACTGCTAGAAATAACACATTAAATCATATTAATCTGATTAAGATGTCATCATACAATCTTTAAATAAAAAATTTGAAATATGAAACGTAAAAAAATATATGTAAACAATGTTTGGTATTTATAATTATAAAGCTCCATATACTTTAACCAATAATTAATTAACTGTGTTTCTTCCAGACTTTTTTGTCTTCCAGATGTTTTGTTTTGTTTCTTTTAGCTTGGTACGATTTTTTAATAAATACTTATGTAATTAATGAAGCTGTTGACTAAAACAATGACAACAATTTATTTGTTCGGATATTGAACGCCGTGGCCTAGAGGTAGTCAGATAGACTGCTATCCCAAAAGTCTCGAGTTTGTTAGGGAAAAAAAGGCTGCTGGGCATTGTGCTGATGCTGACCACACTATCCCTTCTTATGTCGAGGTCTCTGAAGCAGAGGGGAAAAGATGATGATTGTATAAATAATCAATTTCAATAAATCAATTGTATGTTTAAGTTTGTTTCACATTCTCAGCTATAAAAAAAACTGATCAAAACAATAGAAATAATAGTGGTAGGATCAGCTTGAAGATACTATCGAAAATTTCAAAATATCGTAAAGGGGACGGCGTGGCCTAGGGGTAGAACGCGTATATGTTCTAACCCAAATATCATGGGTTCGGTACACAAGCTATACATGTAGGCAGACCTACAATAGCATTGTTTCCCAATTTTGTGTCCATCGAAACTTTTGTTTTTAGTAGATTCCTTTATTTTATAATAGCTGTCATTGAGTCTAAGTCCTGTTCATTCAATTGTTTGCCAATTTATACATTGCTCAACTTAAGGTCCTGAAAATGCAAACGAACCTTGTTTTCTTCTTGTGGAGTCAATTGTTTTTTTATTTTGTTTTTGTCATAAATATATTCATTTACTTCTTAGCTGTCGTTGGCGTATTTCCATGCAAAGTCAATTTGATTAAATTGTTAACCCATCACCCCCCCCCCCTCCTAATATAATATATAAAAATCCTTGACGAAATATTATGATAAATACATTATTAATCCGGTATTTTTGTCTTTATGTAAAAAGAAAAAAAAATTAAACGCGATGTTCAATATTTTATTAACTAAAAACTGTTTAAACTTTTAAATATGCTTTATTTAATTAAAGAATTTCTTTGGTGGAACAAATAGTCTTATGTCGTGCTCTGCTTATACTGGGCGGGTGACACCGTTTAGGGGGGTGACACAAATGCAAAAAAATTGCAAAATGTTTTAGAGAAAATGCTCTTTTGCCAGTACCATTAATGATTAATTAAAGTTAAATACACTTTTCAGTGCAAATCGACAATAATTACAAGAGGGTGGGGGTGAAACCATGACGTAAACGTGCTAACGATAGAGAAAACAATGCTACATCCAAATGTATTATTAACAGAATATATATAAACATTATATAAACATTATGTGTTACTATATATATATATATATATATATATATATATATATATATATATATATATATATATATATATATATATATATATATACTTTATTTCTTGTGTGTGTGTGTGTGGGGGGTGACACCATGAAGTGCCGCACCGGGTGTCACCCGACCTAGCGACGCCACTGATATATTCTGACAATGTTTCTCTGCAAATGAGTGCGTTTTACATTGAAGTTTAATTATTTATTGTGAACTATTTCATAATAGATTTAGGCCCCTTTCCCATTGATCGGATATTTAAAAAAGAGTGATAAACATAGGCCTACATTCCTTAAGTCGTCTATCTATCTTATTTACTTACTAGCAACAATATTCTCTTCTTTCAAGAAAGCAGTTTGTTACCCACTGATTGAGGTGACCTATTCCTTTGTAACCCCTGGGGAGCTAAGGGCAGCAACCACACCTATATACCGCCTCGGGTTTGGTCTGCTCTCCTTTTCTGTGCCCACGTAAGCCCAGCGGCCTTTGCCTCGTCTTCTACCGTTCTTCTCCATGATCTCTTTGGCCGAAACATCGTCCTTCTTCCCTGAGGTTTTCATTCCATAGCTTTCTTTGCTATATTATGCTCTTCCATTCACAGGGTACTCCAATCCATCCCCATTTACAGTCTTTAATGTCCTTATCTATTGTCTGTTGTTTTGTGTTTTGCCACGGGGTCTTTATTTGATATTTTATCTGGCCATCTTACTTTGAGGATCTGTCATAAACATCTGTTTGTGAACGACTGTAGCTTGTCTGTATTTGCCTTGATAACCCTCAAGGTCCTTCAATGATTGAATCACCAATTTTTGAAAAAAGAAAACCGCAGTTTTAAACGTATTTTTTTTTTATTTAAATGGCAATTCGAGCAAAGATGTATACATTGTTAAAAGTAAAATTTGACTAAAAAATTTTAGTTGTTAATTAAACTTATCGGTGATTTATTTATTTTTTCACCCTACAAGTAAGAAAGAAATATTACTACTGTAAATCTGTATCAGTCCTCACAAACCGGTGATGAAAACTGTAATACTAAAGCGAACACACAACTGACGCTGTAAATAACATGTCTGAGGCAAAAAAAAGTCATATTATACAATAAAAGAAATCTGAGACCCTCAATTACCCCAGGGACTGTTCTTATTCTTCTTGCTGGAAAACACAAGGGAAAGAGGGTAGTTTTCCTTAAACAACTCAAGTCTGGTTTGCTGCTTGTGACAGGACCTTATCATCTGAATGGTTGTCCCTTGAGAAGAATCAATCAAATTTATGTGATTGCCACAAAGACAAAGTTAGACATCAAGAGTGTCAAAGTACCAGAGAGAGTAAATGATGAATATTTTAGAAGGCTGAAGTCTAAGAAGTACACACATACAGAGGATGAAATTTTCAATACAAAGAAAGAGGTCTATGCTGTCAATGATGAGCGCAAAGAAGACCAGGCTAATGTTGATCGTCAAATTTTTTGATTCGTAAAAACCCTGAAAAGAAGCTCTTGTTTGGATTCCTGGGCGCTATGTTTTCATTGTCAAACAACCAGTTTCCCCACAAAATTGTGTTTTAATTGGATTTGGCTTATAGAGAATTAATACACATTAAACTTGTGAATAAAAAAAAGTGATATTTTTTACTACGAAGTATAGAGGAAGTCTTGTAATCGTGCAAAAAAAAAAATCGAGATTTTTACAAATCTCGACGTTTTAGGGCTCCCTGAGTCGGAAAAACATATTTTGCAAACTTGTCCGTTTGTCGGTGTGTGTGTGTGTTGTGTGTGTGTGTGTGTGTGTGTAAACATGTGTTACATGACTAAAAACCATTGCGCGCCTAGCAACCGAACGTGATGTCGCAGCCATTGAACGTGATGGCGCAGCTATTGAACGTGATGACGCTTGTGGTGAGGTTGGATAAAAATGCCTACTAATTCGGTCCAAATTTTAATTAATTCAAAAAAGTTTTGTGACCGAACGAAAGGATATTTTTGAAAACTTTCTTCGGCAATATTGTTCTAAATTATGGCAGGAATCGATTGGTACATGTTTCAAGTCGCTAAGTGGTCTGGTTGCCGAGATATGGGCAAAAACTGAATTTTTTCGAGGTTTTTTGGCTTTTCCGGGAAATACATGAAAGAAACACGGAATTTTTATGGCCTATGCTCATCCTCGTAACTTGCTTAACATAATTGCTTTTGGAACTAGTCCTCGATATTGCGTCGTTGAGGAGTAGATACGACTTAAAGCTGCGGACACACATCCATCCATCCATCCATTCATTCATACATCCAGAAATGACGGGTTAATAAACGCAATTCTCCAGAATGGAAATTGCGCTAAAAATGAAAATACATATTTGCCAATAGCTTTTGTCACATCTAAATAGGAAAGAAAAATACAAGGGAGACAACGCAAATAAAGTTACAGAGCGAACAGTTTTAATAAATTTAAAAACAAATATTTTTTTAAAACTGGGCATAGTAGTCATTAAACAACAAAATAACATTTGCGGTTTAGAA
The DNA here is from genome assembly GCF_028476545.2 of Physella acuta. Lineage (NCBI taxonomy): Eukaryota > Metazoa > Mollusca > Gastropoda > Physidae > Physella > Physella acuta. The sequence goes on from NW_026731589.1 coordinate 16,005, forward strand.
AATATTTTTAAAAATATGTAATAGAGCTAATTTACATTTAAAATCTTCTCAGGTTATAAAATTCGAAAACAGTGACTAGAATGTATACATTTTTGTAAGACAAGCAATTAATTTAGATCCACGATAGTGATTCAAAAGTGCATATTTGGCTCTATTGAGAATTTTTTTTATAACGATAATATTTCTCTTATACACCCAATCCCCCCACCCCACACCATCTATCCACCTCCCCCCACCCAAAAGGGCACAATCTGAATGGTAGAAAGAGATACACACCTCTCATCCCCCCTTCACCCGACCGGACTGGCGGATAGATCAGGGGCAACACACGCTCATTGCCAGGGGTCAATTTTGTGTCATGGAAAATTTTGGTATGATTTGATGTGTCTCATTGTAATCAACATAACATTCCGGTTGCTTAAAATGTTTATAATTTTGTTTTTCTTTAATCCCAAATTTATTTCAGCTCTACTTAAAAACCCAAATCCACCCCCCCCCCCAGCTCACCACGCAGAAGGAAAAAAAATCCCTTGAATCATCATTCAATTACATATTTGCGTTTTTTTTTAAAAATCAAATTGTAATTAGACGTTTTATATTAGATCTATGTATAAGTAAACCTTCCAATACTAAATTTAAGAACGAGGGAAAACAAGAACTTTAACGAAAGAAAAAAAGATTAGATTGTTTAAACCTCGTATATTTTAACAGAATATTTGAATCTCATTTAAAGAAAGAAAAGTCATTTGATCTACTCTGTAAAAAAATAAAGCAGATTGGTTTTGTTAACTAGTAAGTGAACTGTTTTAGTTATATATTTTTACTTTCTCGTATATACGAAGTATAGAGAAAGTATTGTAATCGTGCACAAAAATCACTTAAAATTTTAACAATTTTTACCGTATTACACCTCAGTCCTTCATCACATCCGAAGTATAGAGGACTTATTTTAATCGGGCAAAAATTATCAATCCAGATTTATCAAAATTAAGAAGTTTTATGCGTAATCCAGTCTGAAAAACTGGGCTTTGCAATTCTGTCCGTATGTCTGTGTGTCTGTGTGTGTGTGTGTCTGTCCGTATGTAAACACGATTACTTGAGTACCGTTACAGCTAGATTGATGAAATTTTATGTATAAGTATTTTATCAAAATCGTAGGTCCGTATCAACTTTTGAGCGATTTCCGATAACCGGAAGTGGTACTTTTTCTACTTTGAAATTTTCAAAAGCCTATAACTTGAGTACTATTTCAGATGGTTAAATGAAATTTCAAATGTAAGTAAAAGATCTAATTCTCTACCTTTTGTTAAATTTTTAGTAATTTCCGTTGACCGAAAGTTGTAATTTACGCTACTTCCGATTTCTCAAAAAACTAATATAAATTTTTAAAGTATTAATAATATTGCGCACTATTATGCACTTTTTTATTTGGCGTTCACTTGGTGTGCAATTCTTTTATCTACGAGATTTTATTCTATTTTTAAAACTTTAAGTATTCAAAATGGATTAAAAATCATGTCTATAGCCCGAGTTCCCATCCCCTGTTGTTTTATATAAGAATATTCGAGAAAGTTTAGGGGAGATCACTCCCGGTTTATTTAATATATTTTTTGCGTGGTAAAGTTCCCTTTCAAACCTGACGGTCTATGGGGCAAGTGAAGTAGAGTTCACTTGTTTCTGTGAAACTCGGCAAATGAAGAGATAGTGTGGTCAACACTATGCCCAGCCGCTTTCCCGTGAGTTAGGTACCCATCAGAGTTGGGCGGACTCAGGGACGATCTACTGACTTGAACCCGGAGTCGAACTCGAGACTTACGGGTTAGCATTCCAGCTCTCTACCGCTAGACCACACCGTCCCGCTGTTAAAATTTTTTATTTTTGTGAAGCATCAGGGGACGGTGTGGTCAAACGGTAAATTGAGTGCTTACCTAATGGACACAATGGGTTCGACTACCGCCCTACTACATAAAAGTGTGTATCATTCATACAAAAACCCCTGCAACCTTGGAAAGCTCTGTTTGTTTTTTGTTAAACAAGTGAACAAGTAAACAAGTGAACTATTTTAATTATATATTTTTTAATATATTTTTTGCTTGGTATGTTATTAAAAACATTTTTGTGTGGCATCAGGGGACGGTGTGGTCGAGCGGTAAAGTGAGTTCATACAAAACCAGATACAATGGGTTCGATTACCGCCCCGCTACGTAAAATTGTGTAGCATTCATACAAAGAATCACCTGCAACCTTTCAAAGCCCTGTTTATTTTTTGTTACACTCAATGTTAAAGGCATTACTTAAATTTGAAACCTGCATTCCTTACACAATACGATCAAAAGCGATCGACTTAACCAGAAACTTCACGAGAAAAACGAAATCTTTTTTTTTGTTAAATTGGAATAGCGTTTGTAATACACGTTTTAAGTAAGATCAGCAATGCGTTTTTGTGTTATGGTAGTTTAACCACTAGCTCAGTGGTTCTTAACTTTTCTGGAGGTACCAAACCCCACCATTTGTTTATGCGCATTCACCAATCCCACCTTAATAGTTTAATCATCCGCACTGACAAAATCCAAGCATGAATTATACTATAAGTCAGGTGTATGTCTTGACCTCTGCCGAACCCATGAGGATGACTTGCCGAACACCTGGGGCGCCATAGAACCCAGGTAAAGAACCACTGCTCACTAGCTTCACGAGTATAACGCATTTTTTTTTGTTAACAACTTGGAATAGCAGTTTTGCTGAATGAGGGGTCGTCCATAAAGGACGTCACACTCGTACGGGCGAGGGGGGGGGGGCGGGGCGGGAGGGGGTTCATATGTTCCCGGGCGCGGACCCTATATATATATATATATATATATATATATATATATATATATATATATTAGGGGGGTCTGACTTTTTGCTAACGATGTGTGACGGAGGGGAGTGGGGGGAAGATAAAAATCGTCAAAAAAGCGTGAAGTCATTTATGGATGACCCCCTGATCAGAATAGGCTCAATGTACTTTTCTTTTTGTTGAGTCAATTAAAGAGTCAAAGTTGAAAATGCATAAGATGTCTAGTGCTTGTATGGTGTGTTACAAGGGAAGGGATAGGTGGTGAAAACATGAAAAGTGTCATATCAAGATGTGGTCAAGATATAGTCCACTCTTTTTAGTAACTGTCAGAGAGGGAGGTGTTTCTCTATATCTGTGATCCAACCATTGAAACGCGGCGGTACAACATGAGTGGATAGACAAACGAATAAACAAACAAACAAACAAACATTATGTTACAAGCTGTGTGAATAGACAAACAAACAAACATTGTGTGACAACCTGTGTGACAAACAAACATTGTGTTACATCCTGAGTAGACGGGACTCACAAAGTTACAATTGTCTTTTTACGGTTACCGGCCTTGGGTGAACTGCTTGACTAGTGAAGTTTAAAAGACGTTGTCAAGATATTTACATAATTAAGTAAACGAATTTATAATGGGTATGGTGGTTGTTACGTCATAGGAAGGGGCATAAGGTTTTAAATCAATTGTTGATATTTCTGAGCAGCGTAAAATCTTTCTACGGCTCGCTGAACAGCGTGGGGGTCTGTGTGGTATAGCCGAGCTGCACACGTAGACTCATTCCCTAGAGAAATGACCTTACCTAAATGATAGATTCCTGACAAGACAGACTGACAAAAAGACCCCCATCAAGAAATAATGTCAAGATGCTCCAATGTAATATACTAGGCTACCGTCTCTTTCGCGCGGGACATAAAGCCCAGATTTTAATATCCCGCAGAAAATTAAGATCCTTCTCAGCTTTAATATCCCATAAAAAAATAACTCTCATTTGCATTATTCCGCCCTGAAAGCATTACTTTTTAAGTATTATTTCATACGATACATACAATTATCAGACAGCAGTTAAGAATATTCAAATAAATTTGTAATTTTAAAAACTATCCATGTAAGGAACGTCGTCTATTTTTCTTATTGATATTGCCATTTTTTATTGTAGCGTTTTCATTATTGTTATGGTACAAAATATCTAATGACTCGTGTTTTTTTTCTGGACAAATTCTAATCCCAGTACCGTTGCCTCACATGCGGTTCTCATGGTGGCTTGAGCTTAAAAAATTTTGGATTTGTTTTCCAAAGGTGAATAGAAACTTACACACTACCCCTTTATCTTCTCAACATCGTACTTATATATATATATATATATATATATATATATATATATATATATATATATATATATATATATATATATATATATATATATATATATATATATATATATATATATATATATATATATATACGTTATTCCCACCCCCCCCCCCAAAAAAAAATTATGGTTGTGGTGATAATGTCCCTTTAAACTGTAAATAAATGCATGGATAGATAACGTGCATACGAGTCATTTTAAAGAGACAGGTCTTCTCTCAAGTGATATTTCCCACACAGAGGGAGACTATCACCGATTATGAATTATTATATTTCAGGTTTTATTATATCTATGTATGCGTCTGTATTATTTTAAATAACATTCTTTACGTAAACTAATATATAATAATGTAAGCTAAATTAAAAACAAAAACATGTTTTTTTTTATATAAGATTATTTAACTCATTAGATTATTTAATTCATTTAAATGTAACCATAAAATTTAAGCGTACTCTCCATTGTAGCATAAAAGCTTTCAGTTATGTTTTAAGATTGGAAACTTTGGATGCACTTATCTTAGGGCTGCTTGATAAAGCCGCTGAAGGAGTGATAAACCAGAGGCGTAGCTAGGGGGGGCGGGGGGGGGGGGGCGGGGGGGGGGGGGGCGGGGGGGGGGGGGGGGCGGGGGGGGGGGCGGCCGCCCCGGGCGCCGACCCTATGGGGGCGCCAAAAGGGGTGGGAAAAAATTTTTAAAGCTGATTTTATGCTGCAGTTTTGAATTATAAACTGTCTAAGTTAAGAAATGTAATGGCTACACGCCTTTACATACTGATTTAACTGTTTTCTACCTTGATTTCTTAATGTAAAACATATACTCTTAAGAAACAGTGACCGACAAAACCGCTTTGAAGCTTTTCCTAGATGGGGGGGAGGGGGGCGCTTTTTCGAGACTTAAAACGGAAGAATTTACGCTAGATTGTTGAGTCGATGAACGTTACGCTATTAAAAGAAACCAATTGTATTAAAACGTATTGTACGATTGTTGAACTGTAAAATGCGTTAGTGACTTTTATCACGATGGTGCAGGGGGCGCTTTTAGGCTAAATAAAATAGCAAAATTACACAGGATTCTGAGTAAACAGCCTTTAGCTCTCAGAAAGAAACGAATTGTACTGTGCATTGTATAATTGTGTAACATTTAAAAAAAAAAGCTAGTTACGTTAAAAACCGCTCTACAAACTTTGTCCAAGATGGTTGTGATGAGTGTGTGTGGGGGGCGCTTTTTTCGCTAACAAAAATCGCAAGTATTTGTACTGGATTGGTGAGTAGATAACTCTCTTAACACTTAGTAAAGAAACCAAGTGTATTAACGCGTAATGTACAATTTCAATAGCCAGTTTTGTTTTAAAAAAAGACGCGACTAGTTCTTTGTAAGATTCTTACGATTCTCTCAACTTCAACGTGAGAGATCAGATACTTTTGATTGATTGCATTACATCTTACCTGGATCACTGAACTATATTAAAGAGAACTAAATATCACGGATTCTTGAATCCCTAAGCCACCAACCACCACTTTTTTCCATGCTCTTATTTCATTCTCCACTGTCTGTAATCTAGCTCCAAGCCATACAGTAAAAGAGACCACATTTAGTTATAGATCCTGATTGAATTTTTTTGACAATGCATTTGAATTCTACATTTTCTTAGAGTGTTAAAACGCGTTTTATTGCTGCTGATTATAATCAGAACGTCATGGGCTATCATTAAATTGATTGTTACTGCTTCTTCAATCAATACAATTAGTTCTGCATTTGTTGTTGACGTTGTGCGAGCAGTGTTTCTTCCAGACTTTTTTCTCCGGGGGGCACTTGAAATTTTCGAGGGGGGGGGGGGGCGGTAGACTTTCTTCGGGGGGGGGGGGGGGCGGACACTGTTAAACGTATATATTTTCTATATATAAATTATATAAATTTCATTTCGTTCGAGGGGGGGGGGGCGGTAAAAAATTTTCGGGCCCCCCCCCCCCCGAAGAGATGCCTGGAAGAAACTCTGTGTGCGAGAAGGCAGGGCAAATCTGCGAAATCCAAGACTACGAGCTGTTAACATCCGTTGGATTCCAGTTTGTTTTCTCTAGCTTGTTTTGTCATACCATCAACCAATTAACGAAATACCCATGTCGTATTCCAATGTGAACAATAAATATTTCTGATAACTTCTTCTTGTATGTCACTTGTGTGTCCTTACTCTAACAAACTTCGAATCCAACTATGTACCATAGGGGTCATCCATAAATGACGTCACACTCGTAGGGGGGAGGGGGGGGGGGTCCGTAATTTTGTGACGATGTGTGATGAGGGGGAGGGGGGGAGGGTCAGATGTTGCGACGTCACATTTTTGCATTATAAAAAAGCAATGTTAGAAAACAAATTTTAGACGTTATTTCGCGTTTTAGATAACTGTTTTAATAAATTGTAATAGTTTAGACAAGATTTTGGAAAAATATCGATGTTTTTAAAAAATTCAACTGCAATTTTGAGGGGGGGTTGTAGGTTGAAGTGTGACGTCATTTTAGGGGGGGGGGGGGTCTGGCTTTTTGTGACGACGTGTGACGGAGGGGAGGGGGGAGGTAAAAATCGTCAAAAAAAGCGTGACGTCATTTATGGATGACCCCATATCACAACAGAGATCGTCCCAAAACTAGAACATAAAAGGCTGGTCTAAACATATTAGCGTTAGCTACAAACTACCCTCTAACACAGATCAGGCTTATTTTTTTTTACTGACATTACTAATCTTTCGCAAAAAAAAATTAAACGCATCTTAATGGGAATTAAATTGTCGTAAAGTTTTAAAGAATGAAAATCATACAATGTAATTATTAAACCTTGTCCGGACTGTAGAACACGCTTACACACACGCTTACACACACAAATACACTCTTACCCACACACAAGCTTATATATAAACACACTATCACACACACATAATTATACACACACACACATGTATATATATATATATATATATATATATATATATATATATATATATATATATATATATATAAGCGGGGGGGGGGGGGCGCCAAATTGAAAGTTCGCCCCGGGCGCCGGGAAGGGTGGCTACGCCTCTGCGATAAACATAAATAGACCTAATCACGATGTAGCAATGTATTGACCCTATACAAAACCTTATATTGATATATATAAACACGAAGAAAAAAACTATGAAACGAGAAACCCTTATACTATTAATACATTTATGATAACCGCATGACGGTTATCATGACCAGCTTGTGTGTAGTTTAAACATATGCATACTGACAAGGTAGAATACGATGGGACTTAGCTCGAAGATAAGTGAGTCAACAGTTTCCTTTTGAATTATTTTTTTTTTTGGAGACAATGAAGAGGGGGAGTTAAAATTAAAAAAAATAGTTAGAGATATTGTTAATGAATATTTAAAGCATAATAAGTAAAGTTGCCTATCAAAGCTGACGTTCTATGGAGCAAATGAAGCATAAGAAACCCTAAAGCATCTAATTTAGGCCTTCATTTCTGAAATAAAAATTGTGTACGGGGTCTGCCTCCTACATAATCATGCATATATTTGCACGCATCAACACACACACACAAACACGCACGTACAAAAATGGAGGCGCAAAATGGAAAAAAAATGCTGGTGGGTCGCTTACCCGCCAATATATCGGTTTTAAAAATGCCTATATACATACTTTCGACAAAAGGCCAATTAACCACACCAGTGGCGTAGCGAGGTCGGGTGTCACCCGGTGCACACTTAATGGTGTCACCCCCCCCCCCCCTCCCAGTGGCGTAGCGACCCTTCCCGATTTGCACCCTTTAAAAAATCGATTTGCACCCCCCCCCCCCTCAAATTTTTCTCTATACATTTTGCTATTTTTTTGCCTTGGTGTCACCCACATATATGGTGTCACCCGGTGCGGTCCGCACCCACCGCGCCCCCCCCCCCCTTACTACGCCTCTGAACCACAAGTTTTCCATATAAAAGATGTGTGATGTTATTACTTATGTTGACCATATTTAACACAAACATATCATGTAGAAACTAGTTAGTTGGTTTTCTGATCAAACGAATGATCCTTACTTTAGGGATGATTATAATGATTTGATTAGTCAGTTAATCCATCTATGACTATTGACACATTTTGGCTCAAATAACTATGAACTATTCTCTATTATTTAAAAAGTTAAAATATCACTACATCAGACTAAGACTAGACTAGGTCATATTTTAAAGTTTTAAGGAGAACTAAAATAAGACAGCCAGTTCTCCGCTTAACTCTTCTTTTCAGTTATTTTTACAATCCTTAATAGAAGCCAAAAGTTACTATGAGACTACTAGATCTAGAATAATCTAGATTAAACTAAAATTTAATGTACTAATACACTCTATTTGATGATAAAAATAAATCAACTGATATTTTTTTGTAAAGCTGATATTATGTACTGATATGTAGTTTCTTTGATGTGAACAGATGCTGTTGCCTGAAATGCAATTATAAAATATATTTCTAAAAATCATAACGTGGCGGAGTGGCCCAGCGGTTGACAGTGTGTCTATTAAATAGGTTGGCATGAGTTCGATTACCTAGCCGGCAAACGTCGCACGTCATAAACGCTCACCATGTACACAACATATTGCAAAATACCCAATAGACGCTCTTTCTTTATAATTTTAATTTTTTAAAAATTATTAGCGAGTTAATTCTCTTTTATAATAAACCTACTAAAATAGCCCACACCCCCCGGACCTCATATTTTTTTTTACTTAAAACGGAGAAGAATTGTGTTGAAGGGGTCGGTGTGGTGTGGTCAGTAAAGCAAGTTTTCCTGAGTCTATTGTCCAGAATCTGTCTTGTCTAGAGTCTCTTGTATTGTCCAGAATCTGTCTTGTCTGGAGTTTCTTGTATTGTCCAGAATCTGTCTTGTCTAGAGTCTCTTGTATTGTCCAGAATCTGTCTTGTCTGGAGTTTCTTGTCCAGAATCTGTCTTGTCTGGAGTCTTTTGTATTGTCCAGAATCTGTCTTGTCTGGAGTCTCTTGTCCAGAATCTGTCTTGTCTGGAGTCTCTTGTCCAGAATCTGTCTTGTCTGGAGTCTTTTGTATTGTCCAGAATCTGTCTTGTCTGGTGTCTCTCCTCCAGAATCTGTCTTGTCTGGTGTCTCTTGTCCAGAATCTGTCTTGTCTGGAGTCTCTTGTCCAGAATCTGTCTTGTTTGGAGTCTCTTGTCCAGAATCTGTCTTGTCTGGAGTCTCTTGTATTGTCCAGAATCTGTTTGTCCGAAGCCTCTTGTCCAGAATCTGTCTTGTCTGGAGTTTCTTGTATTGTCCAGAATCTGTCTTGTCTGGAGTCTCTTGTATTGTCCAGAATCTGTCTTGTCTAGATTCTCTTGTCCAGAATCTGTCTTGTCTGGAGTCTCTTGTATTGTCCAGAATCTGTCTTGTCTGGAGTCTTTTGTCCAGAATCTGTCTTGTCTGGAGTCTCTTGTATTGTCCAGAATCTGTCTTGTCTGGAGTCTCTTGTCCAGAATCTGTCTTGTCTGGAGTCTCTTGTATTGTCCAGAATCTGTCTTGTCTGGAGTCTCTTGTCCAGAATCTGTCTTGTCTGGAGTCTTTTGTCCAGAATCTGTCTTGTCTGGAGTTTCTTGTATTGTCCAGAATCTGTCTTGTCTGGAGTCTCTTGTATTGTCCAGAATCTGTCTTGTCTGGAGTCTTTTGTCCAGAATCTGTCTTGTCTGGAGTCTCTTGTATTGTCCAGAATCTGTCTTGTCTGGTGTCTCTCCTCCAGAATCTGTCTTGTCTGGTGTCTCTTCTCCAGAATCTGTCTTGTCTGGAGTCTCTTGTCCAGAATCTGTCTTGTTTGGAGTCTCTTGTCCAGAATCTGTCTTGTCTGGAGTCTCTTCTATTGTCCAGAATCTGTCTTGTCTGGAGTCTCTTGTATTGTCCAGAATCTGTTTGTCCGAAGCCTCTTGTCCAGAATCTGTCTTGTCTGGAGTTTCTTGTATTGTCCAGAATCTGTCTTGTCTGGAGTCTCTTGTATTGTCCAGAATCTGTCTTGTCTAGATTCTCTTGTCCAGAATCTGTCTTGTCTGGAGTCTCTTGTCCAGAATCTGTCTTGTCTGGAGTCTTTTGTCCAGAATCTGTCTTGTCTGGAGTCTCTTGTATTGTCCAGAATCTGTCTTGTCTGGAGTCTCTTGTATTGTCCAGAATCTGTCTTGTCTGGTGTCTCTTGTATTGTCCAGAATCTGTCTTGTCTGGAGTCTCTTGTCCAGAATCTGTCTTGTCTGGTGTCTCTTGTATTGTCCAGAATCTGTCTTGTCCGGAGTCTCTTGTCCAGAATCTGTCTTGTCTGGTGTCTCTTGTATTGTCCAGAATCTGTCTTGTCCGGAGTCTCTTGTCCAGAATCTGTCTTGTCTGGTGTCTCTTGTATTGTCCAGAATCTGTCTTGTCTGGTGTCTCTCCTCCAGAATCTGTCTTGTCTGGTGTCTCTTCTCCAGAATCTGTCTTGTCTGGAGTCTCTTGTCCAGAATCTGTCTTGTTTGGAGTCTCTTGTCCAGAATCTGTCTTGTCTGGAGTCTCTCCTCCAGAATCTGTCTTGTCCGGAGTCTCTTGTCCAGAATCTGTCTTGTCTGGTGTCTCTTCTCCAGAATCTGTCTTGTCTGGAGTCTTTTGTCCAGAATCTGTCTTGTCTGGAGTCTCTTGTCCAGAATCTGTCTTGTCTGGAGTCTCTTGTATTGTCCAGAATCTGTCTTGTCCGAAGCCTCTTGTCCAGAATCTGTCTTGTCTGGAGTTTCTTGTATTGTCCAGAATCTGTCTTGTCTGGTGTCTCTTCTATTGTCCAGAATCTGTCTTGTCTGGAGTCTCTTGTATTGTCCAGAATCTGTCTTGTCCGAAGCCTCTTGTCCAGAATCTGTCTTGTCTGGAGTTTCTTGTATTGTCCAGAATCTGTCTTGTCTGGAGTCTCTTGTCCAGAATCTGTCTTGTCTGGAGTCTCTTGTCCAGAATCTGTCTTGTCTGGAGTCTCTTGTATTGTCCAGAATCTGTCTTGTCTGGAGTCTCTTGTCCAGAATCTGCCTTGTCTGGAGTCTCTTGTATTGTCCAGAATCTGTCTTGTCTGGAGTCTCTTGTCCAGAATCTGTCTTGTCTGGAGTCTCTTGTCCAGAATCTGTCTTGTCTGGAGTCTTTTGTCCAGAATCTGTCTTGTCTGGAGTCTCTTGTATTGTCCAGAATCTGTCTTGTCTGGAGTCTCTTGTCCAGAATCTGTCTTGTCTGGAGTCTCTTGTCCAGAATCTGCCTTGTCTGGAGTCTCTTGTCCAGAATCTGTCTTGTCTGGAGTCGTCTTATCCAGAATCTGTCTTGTTTGGAGTCTCTTGTATTGTCCAGAATCTGTCTTGTCTGGAGTCGTCTAGTCCGGAATTTGTTTTATCCAGGGTCTGTCTTGTCGAAGGGCCGTCCATATACATGTACTAGAGTGTGAAATCATTGCGTGTTTCTTATGTGAGTTGGTAGATATGCGATGCTGAATATAATAACACATCAACAGGGAGACTAATGTGATGAAAATCAAAAGAGAAGCTAATCCCGCACTTAACTTCGAGCTAAAACTTTCACTTGGCATTAAACTCGGTTAGCAGCAACTCTCAGAAGAAGTAGTAGTAGAAGATTTATGTTATTATTTATTCATTGTGTAACGTTTACCTATCTATCAGCCAAATAGACGGTGAGCGTCCCCGGATTCTTTTTTCGGGGTCGTATGCAAATGCCTTACGGCCTAAGTGGATGAACACTAACACAACGGCACACTAGGGCTCGAATTCTATGTCTAGGGATAACTAGTGATACTATTGTAATTAACACTCATCCAATCTACACACAACCTTTAATCAGCGAACTCAGTTGAGGCAAAACACAAGGCTGAACTAGATAAAATATTTAATGTATAAAATATCAAAATCCAACTTACAAAATGTAGGAAAAACACTATCACAGATTTCTACACTGTCTAAAAATAGCCATAGGCCACACAACACTGCTATAGCTTCAATTATTACTCGGCGACAAGTAATATTATACTCGAAGACTAAATCAACTTAAGAAAGCAAGGCACACACAGGACTTAAGTTCTCTCACGTTCAAATGGTCAGAGTCTATAGCCGGACAATATGGACGGCAATGGTCTTAATAGACTGTTTGATCAAGGTAGACGGCTTGACCAAGGTAAAATCGCCCTGTAGACTGCCACGTGTTGCGAGTGTGCGGGGCAGTTAAAGACTTCTGCAACAGGGGAGATTATCCTCAACTCATGTAGCCATTGGTTGGGATGGTCATCTGATTAGAATCATTCAATCAGATCTTAATGGAAATTTTCTGGGCCCTAGACACCTTAATAAGCCAGTGGAAAAACCCCAGGTGTTGCACAATCATTCCATATAAGGTATTATACAATATAAAAATAAAATTGGAACCTGACTCGACCTAAGTAGGTCACATCCCCTCCCTTTTTGGAAGTGACAGATAGGTTCCACAAGAACATACATAAGGAACCAATCTGGCAATGAGAATAAAAAAAATGTTTTACAAATGTAGGCAATCAAAATCATAATACCAGATGAAAATATCCCTGAACATAAAAGGGAAGTAACTCCAACTTTTACAATTGGTGAAAGGGGAGTAACCCTTCAAAAAGTAATTATACATCAAAATCCCTCAAAAAAAGGTATTACAAATATTTCCATATGGATATTAAAAGTGGTAAACCCGCCAGGGTAAGACCTTTATTTCAATGACTAGCTACAATATCAAGTGAGTCATATGAGACATATTATTATAAAAGATTACATATAATCAAAAACCACCTTTAATTAAGGTTCACCTGAAAATAAACAAAATATTCAACAGGATTGGAATTTTGAAAAAATCAAAATCATACCACTCATTTCCATGTTAAAACACAACACTTGTGTATGGTCTTAATGAACCACAAAACATGTCACATGATTAATGTGTGCAATAAGATTTTACATCCTTGACAAACAATCAGCCACAACATTATCACTACCCTTAATGTGTGAAATTTCCAGATTAAAATTTTGGAAATATAAGCACCATCTCAATATTCTTTGATTTGTCTGTCCTAACTTAGAGGTAAATTTCAGGGGATCATGGTCAGAAAACACTCTGACTGGATTGGTTGAAGAAGAGACATAGACCTCAAAATGTTGTAATGACAAAACCAAAGCTAAAGCTTCTTTTTCAATAGTAGAGTAATTCTTTTGGTTTTCATTTAACTTCCTGGAAAAAAAAGCAATGGGATGGTCAATTCCCATGTTGTCTTCTTGAAATAGGACTGAGCCAATGGCTAAGTTGCTAGCATCAATGGCAAGTTTAAAGGGCTTGCTGAAATTTGGTGCAGCCATAACAGGAGCATTAGATAGAAATGACTTAATGGTTAAAAAAGCTTCTTGACATTTATCTGACCATTCAAACTCAACACCCTTTTTCAATAATGCAGTAAGAGGTTCAGCAATAGCTGAAAAGTTTTGACAGAACCGCCTATAGTAACCAGCCATCCCAAGGAACTTTTTGATCTCTTTACAATTTTTGGGAGGTGGTAACCTTACAATAGCATCTACTTTAGCTTCAATGGGCCGAACTTGGTTCGTTCCCACTTGATAACCCAAATAGGTAATTGAAGCTTTACAGAAATCACTTTTATGTAAGTTTACAGTAAAATTCACTTCAGACAATTTTCTAAAAAGGTTAGTCAACTGAACAATATGTTCTTCAAAAGTATTAGAAAATACAACTATATCATCTATGTAGGCCTCACATTGGTCTATGTCAGCAATGACAGAGTTAATGACTCTCTGGAAAGTTTGACCAGCATTTCGCATACCAAAGGGCATACGTTTGTATCTATAAAAACCATTAGGGGTTACAAAAGCAGATATTTCTTTTGCACGGTCAGATAAGGGGATTTGCCAGTATCCTGAAAGTAAATCAATTTTGGAAATTATCTTAGCCTGACCAACTTTATCAATAACGTCTTCTATCCGAGGTAATGGATAGGAATCAGCTTTGGTGAGCGCATTCACCTTCCTAAAGTCGGTCACAAACCTGAAAGATCCACCGTCTTTCGGTACTAGGAGACATGGGGAACTCCAGTTGCTGAAACTGGGCTCAATGATATCATTCTTGAGCATATAATCAATTTCATCTTTTATCAAAGCAGCTTTTTCCGGATTAACTCTATAGGGGTGTTGTTTAATGGGTTTTGCGTCACCTACGTCTACATCATGAGGTGGAACCTTCGCTTCTTTGGGGACGTCCCCAAAAATAGAGGGAAATGTCTCGAATAACTGAGACAATCTATGGCTTTCCTCTGTGGACAAATGCATAAGGTGGACATTCAAATTATCTAAAAAGGAAGAATTTACCAATTTTGGGGGTTTCAATTTATCATGTATCACATCATCAGAAACATTTGAACATACAGGTAAAGTAATTTTAGCTGTGGAATGAAAATTGTTACAATTATCATAATATTTTTTCAGTGAGTTAACATGATACACTGTCTGTTTCTTTCTTCTGTCGGGCGTATTGACAACATAGTTCAAATCACTTAATTTTGAATGCACTGTAAAGGGTCCACAATATCTCAGAGATAACGCATTGTTCAGATTAGGCACTAGCACAAGAACTTTGTCGCCTGGATTGAATGTTCGTTTACAAGAACTCTTATCATACAGTCCTTTCATTCTCACTTGGGCCTTTCTTAAGTTCTTGTGAGCCATTTCGCACACGGCTTTCAATCGAACGTGAAAATCGTCGAAGTTTTCCACAGGATGATCGCTGGTACCTGTCCAACGTTCGTGTATCAGCTTCAGGGGGCCACGGACAGAATGTCCAAACACAAGTTGAAAAGGCGAGTAGCCTAAAGAGTCCTGGACACAGTCCCTCGCAGCGAAAATAATCCAAGGAACAGTCTCATCCCATTGGGTGTTACTGTTAGCGAACGTTCTTAGCATGGTTTTGAGGGTTTGGTGGAACCTCTCAAGTACGCCTTGAGACTGAGGGTGGTAGGCTGAGCTGGTGATGTGGGTAACGCCTAGCTTGGCTAGTGCTTCCTGAAAATGGTGACTGGTGAAGTTGCTGCCTTGATCTGTTTGCACGATTCTAGGTAATCCAAAGGTAGTGAAGAACCGGGTCATGGCTCTGACTACAGTCTTTGCCTTAATGTTCCGTAAGGGAATCGCCTCGGGAAAACGGGTACTTGAACACATAAAGGTAAGTAGGTACTCGTTGCCCGCCTTGGTTTTAGGCAAGGGACCTACACAGTCCATGACGATTTTAGAAAAGGGTTCTTCTAATACAGGAATCGGACTCAAAGGGGCCTTAGGAATTGTCTGGTTTGGCTTTCCGGCCAACTGACAGTTCGTGCAACTTCTACAGTAACGCGACACATCTTTTCTCATTTTGGGCCAAAAGAACAGTTCTTTGATCTTCGCTGTCGTTTTAGTGACTCCTGGGTGCGCTGACATTGGATGGTCATGTGCCAGCTTAAGTATTTCATGCCGATAAGGTGGAGGGACCCACAGCTGGTTTTTACCCAACCATGGTTCGGCTGGTGAGGCATTCACTGGTATAGCGCGACGAAAGAAGAGGCCGTTCTCGGAGAAATATTCTCCATCGTCAGATGATAGAGATTTTTCGACCGTTGCTTTGAGTTCCGCGTCGACTTGTTGAGCTTTAATGATGTCTTCCTGAGATATCCTCAGGGGTAAGCCCAGACTTGTGTTTTCTGGAAGCCTAGACTCCAGTTTGGGAGTCGAATTTCTTGACGATGATGGCGGGTGTGGTTCAGACGTTATGTCAGCCAATTGTTTGGTCTGGCTTCTTGTCACCACACATGCAGGATACAGTTCATAATCATTATCTGGAACTGTTGACAAAGGGTCTGAAACCGTACAGGGATATACTTTGCTTCCCGCAAGGTCATTCCCTAGAAGTAGGTGTACTCCTGGGACAGGAATACTATCTATCACACCTAAAATGACTTCACCTTCGACGAGATGATGTTTCAGGGCAAACTTGTGTAGAGGGACTACAGTAGATTTCGTCCCCACTCCCTGGATAATGGAAATCCTTCCGGTGTTCGTCTCAGGTGTAATGTCCATTGAACTTTTCAAAAGAAGTGATTGTGACGCTCCTGTGTCTCTTAGAACGGTGATATTCTTCTGAGACAACGGATCACCTGGTTTGCTAATGATGGCCTCGGCAATAAAAGATGAAAAGTCAACTTTTCTCGATCCCTCGAGATCGGTAGACTCGGAAGAAACTGGATGGTGGCGAGAACAGTCAAAATGTGACTGCACATAATGTGTGGAGATTTGACTACCTTCTTGCGGACACTTAGGGTTAGAGTCCTTTAGAATTCTAGAGTTCATAGTTGAACTGGCTGCTTGAGGGGATAGAGCATAGTGCGCGGAAGTACGCACCACCTCTCTGTTATATTGAAGACGTTTGTAACAGTCCTTGACATGATGACCAGGTCTTTTGCAGAACTGGCATACCGCTCGACGATTGAGAGTTGATCTTGGGTTCTCTCTGGACTGTGATGCCTTCACGTGTTGGCCAACAGGAGGATTGCTGCCAAAAAGGGGGAGCACGGGGTTGAGGCGGTTTCCTGACACTGGTGGTTTCTTATGCACCAACATATATGTGTCAGCCGACTCAGCAGCCTTCTGGATGTCAATTATCTTGTTATCCAGTATGTGTAGTCGTATCTCTTCAGGCAGGGACGATAGGAATTCTTCCCTTAGGATAAGTGACCTGAGTTTCTCAAACTCAGAAACTTCCTCAGAGTGTAGCCACCTTGAGAATATTTTCTCCTTTTCAAAGAGAAATTCCACATATGATTGAGTGGGTAACTTGCGGAGTGTTCGGAATTTTGTCCGATAGGCCTCAGGCGTCAGTTCGTAGGCCTTCAAAATGGCAGTCTTGACCAAACTATAGTTATTTTGAACGTCGTGAGAGAGTGCCTGGTATGTTTTTGCAGCTTTCCCAGTAAGGACAGAGCTCAATAAAGCAGTAATGGAAGTTTCGGGCCATTCACATGTCTTCGCTAAACTCTCAAACGAGTTAAAGAAAACGACCAAATCTGTTTCATCAAATTTAGGAACTAATTTCCCAAATTTGGCAATCACTTGCCCTACCGACAACTTTTTTGGATCTACCAGAGAAGTAACATCACTAACTTTACCAAATTCTGATTCCAACCTCCTCCTATCTAAAGCAATTTTAACCTCCAACTCCTGTTCTTTTAATGCCTTCTCTAAAGCAACTTTCTCCTCGCGGAGTAACACACCAGCCAACAAACTTTCATCAAATACCCCTTCATTAATAAAATGAACAACAACTTTATCTCTCAACACCTCTGACTTCTGCGTAACAGAATAATCCAATTTCAATTCCTTAACAACACTAATCAAAACTTTTCTACTCAACTTCTCGACCTCTTCAAAAGTAGGATTAGCCAAAAAAGACTCCATAACACTAACTTTCAAATCACAACAAGCCTAGGTTCACTAACTTAACACGGTGCGTTGGGCCGTGTACTTGACCTCTTCAATCTAGGACGACACGTCTGGCTATTGACCTAGATAACTCTATGCTTGCGCGCGTTGTAAGAACACTGCGCTACTGGATATAAAAACAACTAAATCCGACTAACCTTAGTATTTAACTGATATAACCAACAACTGGAACGACAGATTAAATCTCGGCGAGCCCCCACTTTGTAACGTTTACCTATCTATCAGCCAAATAGACGGTGAGCGTCCCCGGATTCTTTTTTCGGGGTCGTATGCAAATGCCTTACGGCCTAAGTGGATGAACACTAACACAACGGCACACTAGGGCTCGAATTCTATGTCTAGGGATAACTAGTGATACTATTGTAATTAACACTCATCCAATCTACACACAACCTTTAATCAGCGAACTCAGTTGAGGCAAAACACAAGGCTGAACTAGATAAAATATTTAATGTATAAAATATCAAAATCCAACTTACAAAATGTAGGAAAAACACTATCACAGATTTCTACACTGTCTAAAAATAGCCATAGGCCACACAACACTGCTATAGCTTCAATTATTACTCGGCGACAAGTAATATTATACTCGAAGACTAAATCAACTTAAGAAAGCAAGGCACACACAGGACTTAAGTTCTCTCACGTTCAAATGGTCAGAGTCTATAGCCGGACAATATGGACGGCAATGGTCTTAATAGACTGTTTGATCAAGGTAGACGGCTTGACCAAGGTAAAATCGCCCTGTAGACTGCCACGTGTTGCGAGTGTGCGGGGCAGTTAAAGACTTCTGCAACAGGGGAGATTATCCTCAACTCATGTAGCCATTGGTTGGGATGGTCATCTGATTAGAATCATTCAATCAGATCTTAATGGAAATTTTCTGGGCCCTAGACACCTTAATAAGCCAGTGGAAAAACCCCAGGTGTTGCACAATCATTCCATATAAGGTATTATACAATATCAAAATAAAATTGGAACCTGACTCGACCTAAGTAGGTCACAATTGAATTATTGTATAACCTCATCAAACGTTACGATCCACTTTGCAGCCCTAAGTTAACTACGAACGAAGCTTCCCGTAATATCGGGGAAACCATTTCCTTATATATCTTTAAAATATTGGGGCAATAAAATTACGGTTTTTGGGGTGGTGAATATCTATTTCAATAAAGCACTAACATTTATTCCTAGCAAAGACATGAGACTCACTGTTTAGAGATCACACGTCTTTGTATTTTTTTGGTATAGTCAACTAGGTTTTGAATTTTATTAATTTTCAGTAAACATTTCAATTGAAGTTTTACTGTCAAAATTAGTTGTTAAAACTGTCATTGATTTTGATAAATGAAAGAATATCGGGAAATCCCTCAATTGCATGAAAGTTATTGATATAAATGCCAAACGTAAACGAAGAAATGTTCGTTTCATATATTTGTGGGCTAATAAATTTGTAAAGCCTTGTTTTACAGATCATTTGGTGCAAAATTTTGTTTTACAGAACGCGTAAATTCTCTTTAACTTCGCATTAACTAAGCTCTTATGTGTGGCATTGAAGAGTTTTATTCAGCAAAACGTTAAGAAATATTTGGTGCTATAGGTTGGAGCTAATAGCATCAAAATAAAAAACTATGAGTGATTTTATTTGAAGGATAGATACCCAAATACCATTGAGTCTTACTTGTATAACCTTTAGTAATCAGTTACTTTCGTGATCAGTGTTTCTTCCAGACTTTTTTCTCCGGGGGGGGGGGGGGACTTGAAATTTTCGGGGGGGGGGGGGGCGGTAGGCTTTCTTCGGGGAGGCAGACACTGTTAAAAGAATATATTTTCTATATAAATTATATAAATTTCATTTCGTTCGGGAGGGGCGGTAGAATTTTTTACTTATGAGTTGTTTAAGACAGGCCTCGACGTAGTGAACTCCGACTAGCTGGTTTTGAAGATGTCTGTTTTGATACACTGCATGTTGGTAGCTTTTCATCCGTGGGTTCTCACCAGGCTTGCCTCCCCTCCCACCAGGGACATTGTGTCCTACCACCTAATACCCAGCTTGACCATGGTGGGGGGTGGTGGTCGGAGTAATCATTTACTAACTGATATTATTCGGTTGTGTAACATAATCGATTTTCTCAAACCTTCGACCTTTTTACTAAAAAGATAACCCTAACACGAAAAAAAAACTAGTTTTCATATGCGATTACCCCTTAGCTGACACCGTAATTTACACCGTAACTTACACTTTAACTTACATTTCAACATACACCTTAACTTGACCTTAACTTACACCTTAACTTACACCTTAACTTACACCTTAACTTAGACCTTAACTTAGACCTTAACTTAGACCTTAACTTAGACCTTAACTTAGACCTTAACTTAGACCTTAAGTTAGACCTTAACTTACACCTGAACTTACACTTAACTTACACACGAACTTACACCTTAACCTACACCTTAACCTACACCATAACTTACACCATAACTTACACCATAACTTACACCATAACTTACACCATAACGTACACCACAACTTACACCATAACTTACACCATAACTTACACCATAACTTACACCATAACTTACACCATAACTTACACCTTAACTTACACCTTAACTTACACCTTAACTTACACCTTAACTTACACCTTAACTTACACCTTAACTTACACCTTAACTTACACCTTAACTTACACCTTAACCTACACCTACTTAGTGAATGTTGGTAAACGAAACTTTTTAAATTTGTCATCGAATTATATTTTTGTAAAAACAAATCCCCACTATTCACAAAGTGCATATTCTGTCAAATAACAAAGAAAGAATGGACAGATAACCATCTAATTGGGATTGCGTGTCACTGATCTGGTGTTAAACAAATATTTTAGTTTTAGCCTATGTGGTATTAACGAATTATTCGAAACGAATTATTATAAAGTTGAGAATAAAACAAATATAGAAACCTTTATAATAATATGCTATTTAGTGCACTGAAAATAAGGAAACAAACTTGTTTTCTTTAATCAATACAAGCTTTAGTTGCTAAAATATGTATGTGATTTTATGTACGATCAAATCTTTTATTAAAGAAAGCAAAATTGTTTTATTTTCTTACTTTCAGCGCATTTAAAGGGTTATATTCTTAAAAGCGCTGGTTAAGTCACAAAGGCCTACAAAAAAATAAAAAAATAAGAAAATGTGTCTGAAAATAATGTACAGTGAGGCGATTCGAATGTTACGCAGTTTTTTTTTTTTAATTTTTTTTTTTTTTTTTTTTTTTTTTGTGTGTTTTGAAATGGGATTGAACAAAACTAATGTATTTGACAAGACACACATGTAAATTGAGGCTGGTAAGGAAAATGACAACATTCTCGTCAAAAGGGAGAATCATATAATGCGTGTCAAAAATTAGA
The DNA here is from genome assembly GCF_028476545.2 of Physella acuta. Classification (NCBI taxonomy): domain Eukaryota; kingdom Metazoa; phylum Mollusca; class Gastropoda; family Physidae; genus Physella; species Physella acuta. The sequence goes on from NW_026731589.1 coordinate 37,209, forward strand.
CTAATATAAAGCACGTAAAGAAGTAGACTAACATGATGGACTTTAATATAATGCACGTCATCAGGGAGACTAATATAAATAAACCGGGAGTGATCTCCCCTAAACTTTCTCGAATATTCTAATATAATATTACGAGGGATGGCAACTCAGGACATAGACAATATTTGTTATCCATTTTTAATTACTTAAACTTTTATAATAGAATCTTGTAAAAAAAAAGTGAAGTTTCCCATTCAAACCTGACGGTCTATGGGGCAAGTTCACTTGTTTCTGTGACCTCGGCATATGAAGAGATAGTGCGGTCAGTACTATGCCCAGCCGCCTTTACTTTCCCTAACAGGAGTTAGGTACCCATCAGAGTTGGGTGGACTCAGGGACAGTATACTGACTTGAACTCGGATTTGAACTCGAGACTTACGGGTTAGCAGTCCAGCTCTCTACCGCTAGACCACTCCGTCCCACACAAAGTGAACGCCTAATAAAATGTGTATAAAAGTGCGGGATATTATTAGTACTTTATAAATTTACAGGCGTTTTTTGAGAAATCGGAAATAGCGTAAATTAGTACTTCCTGTCAACGGAAATTACTCAAAATTTGACAGAAGGTAGAGAATTAGATCTTTTACTTACGTGTGAAATGTCATGCATCTATCTAAAATAGTACGCAACTTATAGGCTTTTGAAAAATTCAAAGTAGAAAAAGTACCACTTCTGGTTATCGGAAATCGCTCAAAAGTTTATCAGGATCTACAATTCTGATAAAATACTTATATATGAAATTTCATCAACCTAGCTGTAACGGTACTCAAGTTATCGTGTTTACACACAGACAGACACACAGACACACAGACATACGGACAGAATTGCAAAGTCCAGTTTTTAGGACTCGACAACGCATAAAACGCCAAAACGTTTATATATTTGTATTTATAATTTTTGCCTGATTAAAATAAGTCCTCTATAATCCGGATGTGATGAAGGACTGAGGAGTAAAACGGTAAAAACTGTCAAAATTTCATGTTATTTTTGTGCACGATTACAATACTTTCTGTATACTTCGTATATACGAGAAAGTAAAAAGGAGACTAATATAATGCAAGTAAAAAATAGACTAAAATAATGCACGTCATAAGGGAGATTAATATAATGCACGTTTTAAGGGAGACTAATATAAATACACGTCAAAAGGGAGACCCTTACAAAGATTCGCTGTTTATAGAACATATTTCGCTGTTTTTTGTATTAGTTTTTTTTATGATAGCCAGCTTTGATTTATATTTGTACTAATTATAGATTTGATTATTTGAATATTTTGTTTTTAAAGATACCTATACCATATTTAAATGTGATCGTTGTCTGCGATAAATCCTCTCACTATCAATTAATCAATATTACTGTAAAGGGAAATCCCCATATTATGCTTGCATGACGTCAGAATAATAGAAACTCAACTACGAAGAAGCTATGTAGATCTATGTTTTATAGTTAGGTAGTTTTTCAAAACGTTTGACTTGGATCTAATATCGGACTGAAACAAAATTACACGTGGAAGTGTCATGAAATCGAAAGACTAAGAAACAAAAAAAAAAAAGGAAGCTTAACTAAAAAGGGAGCTAACCCCGCACTTAACTTCAAGCTATAAATTTCACGTGGCATCGGGTATGACTAGCAATAGCTCTCAGAAGAAGTGGATTGTTTGTTGGCTCGTTTGGTTTTTTCTTTGAACTATCGTTTTATCACATCAAATGTTAGGATCCATCTGCAGCCCTAAGTTAAGTACGGACGTAGCTCCCCGTTAGGAAGGGGAAACCACCTGCTTATATATCTGTAAGAAAATTATTGCACCCAAGTTACTGTCTCTGCTGTTATGCATATCGAATGTTATAAATCAATAACATTAATTCCTCACAACTGCGTCAGACAAACTGTTTCTATAACATATTTCCTTGTATTTTTTTGGATAGTTGGCTTAGTTCTGTATATTTTCTAATTATTGAACAAACATTTTAATTTTAATTTTACGGACACTGTAAGGTGTATTTTAAAAAATACTTTTCCTTTGATAACGGGACGGAGTGGCCTAGTGGTGAAGCGCTAGACTGCCAACCCGATAGTTTCGAGTTCGAATCCGGGTTCAAGTTATTGAAACATCCTTAAGTCCACACAGCTCACGCTATATGCCGATATCAAGAAACACACGAACTCCACTTTATCTGCCTGATGAAAAAGAGGAAACTTAACTTTTTTTTTTAACTTTCATTTGATGATAACCTATGTTACTCCCTACTCCGTTGAACAATGAAAGCATTTCTGGAAATCCTGTAATTCCACGAAGTTAGTGATCAAGCGGAATGAAACAAAGAAATGTGCATGTGCCGTGCAGAGGCGTAGCGATGGGGGGGGGGGGGCAGGGGGGGTACATATGTCCCCGGGCGCCGACCTTAGGGGGGCGCCAAAATGGGTTGTAAAAACAAATTAAATTATTTAGCTGCATTTTTGCAGTTTGAGGGTGGGGGGGGGGGGGGGCAAATCGAAAGTTTGAGGGGAGGGGTGCAAATTGAAAATTTGCTCCCGAGGGGGGCGCCAAATTGAAAGTTTGTCCCCGGGCGGCGGGAAGGGTCGCTACGCCTCTGGTGCCGTGTTATAGAAAACATTTAGTGTTAAGATTGTTATACATACATTTGTAGTATATTTTGTATATGCGTGCTTTAGAAATGCTACATTTAATGTAACGTCGAAAAACATCAAGTAGTATGACTAAATAAGTGAGATTAACAAAATGACCACAGTATATAATTACTAGAGGTCTAGGCATATTTATAGAGTAAATTCAACTTTGAGTATTATTGGTATCACTTTTAGTAATCATTTACAAGTAATTGTGATTGTTTTCGACTATGTTAAATTTTATTTTTAAACCGTCTATACTATTATTTAAAACTTTGAGTTCGTCAATTAGAAGGAAGATAATTATCTTCTAATAACTATTGCTAATGGGTAAATTAGTTATCAGTTACAAGCAATTGTGATTGTTTTCGGCTATCTTCAGATTTTATGTAAAAAGGCTGAATTCGTCAATTGGAAGAAAGATGAACCCAGCTGCTTTCCGTATCTTTCGATAACTAGAGTAAAAGTCTATTACTAAGTTTCAAATTAGTAAGCAAAAGTCTAACGATGTATAAATGACATCAAATATTTTGGCTTGAAATGAAACATCCTCGTGATATATTGTAAGTTGAAAAAAAGTTATAAATGAAAAGTTAACCCAAACCTAATTTCAAATATTTTTATTAAGACAAAAAGCCACAGTATCTATCACGCATAAAAGGCTTTTTTAACTGAACGTTTACAATATCAAAACAAAATTACGAATACAAAAGATATAAACATGTCATTACAAATAACCTGAACAAAACGAATGGTATTTGACAATTTAAAAAAAAATTCATTGAACAAATAAATAGCACTTCATTGCAAAACAGAGGCGTAGCAGGGGGGGTTCATATGTCCCCGGGCGCCGATCTTAGAGGGTGGCGAAATGGGTGGTAAAAACAAATTAAAATCTCATTTTAGCCGCAGTTTTGCATTATAAATATAAAGTTTGAGGGGGGGGGGGGTGTGCAAATTGAAAGTTTGAGGGGGGGGGGTGCAAATTGAAAAGTTGTTCCCGAGGGGAGCGCCAAATTGAAAGTTTGTCCCCGGGCGCTGGTAAGGGTGGCTACGCCTCTGTTGCAAAAAAAAAAAAAAAATTAACAAGGTTACTTGACAATTAACTAATCGAATAAATAACATCAAAAATAAAGAATTTTGTTACAACCAACAGAACAATGATAATTTAAAATTTAAAAAAAAAACCAATAATTAAACAGTAAGGGAAAAGGATCCCCCATGTTGTTGACCAAAGAAACAGAACCGGCACTATTGTTGTGAGCTTAGTTCACTTTCGTCTGAGCTTAGTTCACTTTCGTCAGAGCTTAGTCCGCCTACTTCTAAGTGACGAAATTTGTCTGTTAAAAAAAAATTAAAATCAAAATAAATTCAAAGAATGAGGTCAAGCTGGTTTAAGTAATTCTAATGTGTAAACAGTGCACAGGCGTAGCGACCCTTCCCGGCGCCCGGGGACAAACTTTTCGATTTGCACCCCCCTCGAGATTTCGATTTGCACCCCCCTCTCAAACTTTCGATTTGCACCCCCCCCCCCCCCGTCGAGATTTTGGTTTGCGCCCCCCCCCCCCTCAAACTTTCAATTTGCACCCCCCTCAACCTTTCAATTTATTTTTCCAACCCATTTTGGCGCCCCCTAAGCTCGGCGCCCGGGGACATATGTCCCCCCCCCCCCTCGCTACGCTACTGAAACAGTGATTTGTTTTACACGATTTGTGATAGTGTAAGAAGTAGATCTCTTGGATTATTTTTTTTTTCTTCTTTTCTTTTTTTGTGTCCTCAGACATGTAATTTACAGCGTCAGTTGTGTGTTCGCTTTTGTATTACAGTTTTCATCATCGGCTTGTGAGGACTGATACAGATTTACAATAGTAATATTTCTTTCTTACTTGTAGCCTACTTTCATTCATTTAAGATGGTTTACTTATACATTGATCTAATACAAAACGTCTAAATATAAAATTTAAAAATTAAAAAAAAAAAAAAAAAAACTGAAAATGCAAAGGTGTAATTAAATGATGATTCAAGGGATTTTTTTTTAAAACGGATTAAAATGTGTAATCTCGTGGCAACTGTTTTAGTCAATTAGTAATTAGATACTTGCATCATTATCAATATAAGGTCAAACGCCATGTAAATCTGTTTTAATAAATTGTAATAGTTTAGACAAGATTTTAGAAAAATATCGATGTTTAAAGAAATTCAACTGCAATTTTGAGGAGGAGGGGGGATAGGTTGAGGTGTGACGTCATTTTAGGGGGGTGGCTTTTTGTGACGACGTGTGACGGAGGGGAGGGGGGAGGTAAAAATCGTCCAAAAAAGCGTGACGTCATTTATGGATGACCCCGAAGCTATCTGTAGGAATAAAATGTGTAATCTCATGGCAACTGCTTTAGTCAATAAGTAATTAGATACTTGCATCATTATCAATATAAGGTCAAACGCCAAGAAAATCTGTTTTAATAAATTGTAATAGTTTAGACAAGATTTTAGAAAAATATCGATGTTTAAAGAAATTCAACTGCAATTTTGAGGAGGAGGGTGGATAGGTTGAGGTGTGACGTCATTTTAGGGGGGTGGCTTTTTGTGACGACGTGTGACGGAGGGGAGGGGGGAGGTAAAAATCGTCCAAAAAAGCGTGACGTCATTTATGGATGACCCCGAAGCTATCTGTAGGAATAAAATGTGTAATCTCATGGCAACTGTTTTAGTCAATAAGTAATTAGATCCTTGCATGATTATCAATATAAGGTCAAACGCCACGTAAATCTACTATGGTGTCGTAATTATAAATATAACAGTTAAAATTATGTTGCTTTCTTAGCTGATAACTTTATATCACATTTTTAATAGAAAATTTTTATACTGATAATTCTTTAAAATATAGATCTATTAAAAACCAAACCAAAGGGAAAAAAACGCAATTGGTTTCCCATGCGATAGTGCTTAATGGGCGATATTGCTACGCAGAGTGGCCACCCCTGCCTTACTTAGTTGTCTGTGGCGCCACCTACCGCTGGTTAGCCAGGGAGAGATAAAAGTTTTCGAACTAAATCAACTGTTGTGAACGGGATTCCCATTGATAACAAAAAACATGGCGGCTATTATTCGAGTGTTAAATAGTCTTATCAGAGGCGCAAATCGAAAGTTTGAGGGGGGGGGGTGCAAATCGAAAATTGAAAAATTGAAAGTTTGTCCCCGGGAAGGGTCGCTACGCCTCTGGGGGGTGCCGCACCGGCACTGATTGATATTGAAAATATGCTAGTCTACTTGTCTTAGAGGTAAGTAGCCTATTTAAAAGGCCTAAGTTAGTAATTAATTCCTAATTCTTAAGTCTACAATCAACTACACTGTAAAATAAAAGAAACTAGATCTAGAACCTAGACTACTCTAGTCTATAAATTTAAAAAAAAATCCTGTATGTCGTATGTTACTGTCTACGTCGGAATTTTCAAGAGGACTTTTTTTTTTAGTCATAGATATAGATCTAGTTTAGATCTAGAAATCTAGACTCTAGCTATAGATCTAGGCTATACTTCATAATTAAATTCAGGCTTGATATACGATTGAAATCTTGTATAAATCTCAAATTTTATAAAAAAAATTTTATTATTATTATACAGGGTCTAATCCTACGTCAAAAAAACATGTGTATTCTGGATCTATATAAAATAAAATATATTTGTGTGTGTGTTATTTTAAAATTAATTTACATAATACAACTAATCGTCGGAGTTTGTTTTGATTCCAAAAGCGGAAGTAGATTTCATAACTTAAAAAAAATATTCACATTTGGTTTGAAAAAACAAAAAAACGCTAGCTGGCAACTACCGTAGCGAGACTTAAAGAAAGCGCCGGTAGGTGGCGCCACAGAAAACTAAGTAATATTTTCTTAAAGGCAGGGGTGGCCACTCTGCGTAGCAATACGGCCCATTATGTACACAGCAGTTAAATGAATAGCACAGAGCCGTAGCGACCCCTCCCGGCGCCCGGGGACAAACTTTCAATTTGGCGCTCTCCCTCGGGATCAACCTTACAATTTTCGATTTGCACCCCCCCCCCCCTTCAAACTTTCGATTTGCACCTCCCCCCTCATATTTTATATATATATATAAAGCAAAAATGCAGCAGCTAAAATGAGTTTTAAATTTGTTTTTCCAACTCATTTTAGCGCCCCCTAAGGTCGGCGCCCGAAGACATATGTACCCCCCCCCCCTTTCGCTACGCCCCTGGAATAGCCTACTGATATATCAAACTTTTATAATTGGAATCTACTAATATTTTTCTAAAAAAAATGAACAAGCCACCGACTATTCATAAATATGGATTCTGTTGAAAAAAATGTATGTGATTTGTCGTTGAAACCAAAATAAAATATCTTATTTATGTATTTTTAAAGTGCGAAGCAGAACACGGCGTAGGGTAGATAACTGGAGAAATTATTCGCACTAGTGTTCTAGATCAGGGGTCTCCAAACTACGGAGACTCTCATCCGGCCCGCGGAGATCTTTTTGTCCACGGAAAAAACATTTGTTGGTAATGGCTGAGGAACTTTGCTCAGAAAAATCAGGACATGCCTGAAAGAATCTGGCCCCCGAACTGAAATTTGATCGGACTGATAAGTTTGGAGACCCCTGTTCTAGATTAAAGAAATTTTTTCGCAAACATTTTCTACATTTAAGAAATTGTTACCATTATTTTTACTTTGATAATGTATTCGCATTTATTTGGCAGATTGAAGAGTTTTTTTTTGTTATAATGTTATTGTAGGAAGAAATTATGTAATATCCCCACCTATGTTCCTTCTTAGAGGAAAAAGTTCAATTGCAACGTGTATTTTATAAGCGCGTTGACCTACAGTTTAAACAAGGATAATAATGAATGTATTATACAAAATGGCTGCGTGGCAGGTTTAAAATAACTACGTAATTTACCACGTGGTCGCGCAACCGCCTAGCTCAGTGTCCTACGTTCTGTGAATGTGCAGGCCACAACACAATAAAAATAAAATTGTTAGGAAAACAAAACCTGTCCTACCTAAAAACTCCATGATCTTTAGAATGAGGTTAGCCAATGGGTTAGGAACGCCTGGCCAGATTGGGCGGTAGGCGTAGCTGAAAATAAAAACCAAACTTTAATTAATGATTTCTCATAGGAAGGTAGGTCTATGTATCTTAATGCGATGTCACAGACACGCAAAGCAATAAATAAATTAAACTAATAACCATAATGTGTGTTTTGAAAGCTGACCGCACAAAAAAACTATCCCAAATCTATCTTAATTGTTACAGTTAAATTAATTACAATGTACTCAAAAACGTAATGTAGTTAATATTAAATAACATATAGGGCGGATGAAGTGGAGTTCATCTGTTTCAGGCATATAGAGGGATAGTGTGGTCAGCACTATGCCCAGCCGCCCTTGCTTTCCCTAACGAGAGTTAGGTACCCATCAGAGCTGGGTGGACTCAGGGACGTTCAACTTACTTGAGCCCGGATTCGAACTCATGACTTTCGGGTTAGCAGCATTTATCTCTACCACGTGAAAGAGTTTTGACAACCAAATCCTAACTAGAATTAAGCTTAGAGTAACACGACAATCTAACCCTAACTAGAATTAAGCTTAATGAGAGTAACTAGACAATCTAACCCTAACTAGAATCAAACTTAATGAGAGTACACTACAATCTAACCCTAACTAGATTAAACTTAATGAGAGTAACACGACAATCTAACCCTAACTAGAATTAAACTTAATGAGAGTAACACGACAATCTAACCCTAACTAGAATTAGGCTTAATGAGAAAAACACGCCAATCTAACCCTAACTAGAATTAAGCTTAGAGTAACACGGCAATTTAACCCTAACTAGAATTAAACTAACTGAAAATAATTAGCATGAAATATACTAATAAGGAAGAGGGAACACACCAATGTTTCTTTCCGACATTTTCTCCGGATGCGGGGGCACTTGAAGGGGAGGGCGGACAATCTAACCCTAACTAGAATTAAGCTTAGAGTAACACGACAATCTAACCCTAACTAGAATTAAGGTTAGAGTAACACGACAATCTAACCCTAACTAGAATTAAACAAACTACTGCTTACCTTGTAGCCTGCCCAAAGATAGTCACAAGATTATCCAAATCTCCGCCTCCTACTGTATCAATAGTATCATCGTCCATCTGCCTCAGCTCGGCAAGTTCCTGTCTCTCCGGGTCAACCAAACTCTCAGACTCGGAAGGAATAGAACTTTCTACAATCAGCGCCGCGATGCTGTCACAGTACTCCTGAGAGGCACCAAGCATCATCCCTTTTTCTCCAATGTAGTCGATGACCTCCGAGAGGACCACGTCATACCTGACTGCGTTGATCTCGATATTTGATCGGACACCAGTTTCGATTTCTAGGAGCTCCCGACAAAGTAGGTAGAAGTTCTTGAACTTGTAGTCTTGCATTCTGGTTAACATGGTGTCCTGGGTGATAAATATCTTTTAAAGTAACGTCAACGAAAGCAAAGTTCCTTTCTATGCGTGGCTTGGTCAAAATCTTAGTGAATACTCGCTTCTAATTAAAGTTTTAAAAAATACAAAGTCCTGATGTATCTATTACTTTATCCTATATACATTTAAGACATTTATAATGATTAATCTATGTGAGAAATCTATAAGTGAACTGTCTAAAATTACGAATTGGGTTTTTATACACGAAGCTGTCTATTAGATTAAATAAAATTCTATAGTTACCATCTTGTCAACAAAAGCTTTAATTTTCGAGTGGTTCGGTTGAGCAAGTATATTTGCGTATTATTTATTTTACGAATCTCAATGGACTTGTCAGACTGTGGTATTATTTGTACACACAACACACTTCCTCTGTCAACAATTCAGGGATAACTCAAGTGTTAGGACTGATGTTGTGCTACCATTGTTGTCGTGGTCAAGCGACTTTGGCGAGGTGGGGGTAAAAAAAAACAACAACACATTTTTTCTATTCACTCAGTCCGGCAGTGTTCAGCCAACCGGAACAATTGCGTAGATAGTAGGTGGGCTAGGGGTGGTGGTGGGGGAATGGGATTGTACGGCTTAAACTATAGAGACTGAGTTTGACTGAGTTTTCTTTACGTAACGAAATGTCACCATGTTTACAATTAACCTCAAGTTTGAAAATAATGTGTTAAAATAGGGTATGTGATAAAATCTCACCATTGTAAGCGGACTCTAAACCTTAAACACCGTATGAATACCTAAAAGTATTATACTAAAAGTGTTATCTTGAACTATTTAATGAAGGTGTCTTGGGCAAAAAAGGGAGAAGATAATGAATGAAAATAAGAAAACACCAGTGTTTCTTTAGACATTTTTTTCAGGGTGCGGGGGCACTTGAAGGGGAGGGCGGACTAAATTTCCCGGTGAGGGGTGGGGGTGGGGGGGGCGAACATTGCTTAAATATAGATTTTGTATGTACATTTTATTTCGCTCGGGAGAAGAAGGTAGACGTGCTTCGGGTGCGGGGGAGGGAAGGGGGGGGGGGGGTAGACGAGCTTTGCTTGCGGATGTTAGGGGTGGGGAGAGGTAGGCGGCAATGATTGTAACTACTTGCAATATTTTAAGTGGTAACTTGAAGGCCAGGTACCCACGTTAGATGTCAGGTACCCACGTTAGTGATAGAGATGTCAGGTACCCACGTTAGTGACAGAGATATCGGGTACCCACGTTAGTGATAGAGATTTCGGGTACCCACGTTAGTGATAGAGATGTCAGGTACCGCGTTAGTGATAGAGTAGTCGGGTACCCACGTTAGTGATAGAGATGTCAGGTACCCACGTTAGTGACAGAGATATCGGGTACCCACGTTAGTGATAGAGATGTCAGGTACCCACGTTAGTGATAGAGATGTCGGGTACCCACGTTAGTGATAGAGATGTCGGGTACCCACGTTAGTGATAGAGATTTCGGGTACCCACGTTAGTGATAGAGATTTCGGGTACCCACGTTAGTGATAGAGTAGTCGGGTACCCACGTTAGTGATAGAGATGTCAGGTACCGCGTTAGTGATAGAGTAGTCGGGTACCCACGTTAGTGATAGAGATGTCAGGTACCCACGTTAGATGTCAGGTACCCACATTAGATGTCAGGTACCCACGTTAGTGATAGAGATGTCAGGTACCCACGTTAGTGATAGAGATGTCAGGTACCGCGTTAGTGATAGAGTAGTCGGGTACCCACGTTAGTGATAGAGATGTCAGGTACCCACGTTAGATGTCAGGTACCCACATTAGATGTCAGGTACCCACGTTAGTGATAGAGATGTCAGGTACCCACGTTAGTGATAGAGATGTCAGGTACCCACGTTAGTGATAGAGATGTCAGGTACCCACGTTAGTGATAGAGATGTCAGGTATCCACGTTAGTGATAGAGATGTCGGGTACCCACGTTAGTGATAGAGTAGTCGGGTACCCACGTTAGATGTCAGGTACCCACGTTAGTGATAGAGATGTCAGGTACCCACGTTAGATGTCAGGTACCCACGTTAGATGTCATGTACCCACGTTAGTGATAGAGATGTCAGGTACCCACGTTAGTGATAGAGATTTCGGGTACCCACGTTAGTGATAGAGATGTCAGGTACCCACGTTAGATGTCAGGTACCCACGTTAGATGTCATGTACCCACGTTAGTGATAGAGATGTCAGGTACCCACGTTAGTGATAGAGATTTCGGGTACCCACGTTAGTGATAGAGATGTCAGGTACCCACGTTAGTGATAGAGATGTCAGGTACCCACGTTAGATGTCAGGTACCCACGTTAGATGTCAGGTACCCACGTTAGATGTCAGGTACCCACGTTAGATGTCATGTACCCACGTTAGTGATAGAGATGTCAGGTACCCACGTTAGTGATAGAGTAGTCGGGTACCCACGTTAGTGATAGAGATGTCAGGTACCCACGTTAGATGTCAGGTACCCACGTTAGTGATAGAAATGTCAGGTACCTACGTTAGTGATAGACATGTTGGGTACCCCTCCCTACTTCCAGATAACCCTAGACCCCCTCCCCACTTCCAGATACTCCTAGGGATCATCCATAAATGACGTCACGCTGTTTTGGACAATTTTACCTCCCCTCCGTCACACATTGTCACAAAAAGCCAGACCCCCCCCCTAAAATGACATCATACATCAACCTACAACCCCCCCCCCCCCCAACCTCAAAATTGCAGTGAAATTTTTCCCAATCCCTATTACAATTTATTTAAACAGTTATCTAAAACGCAAAAAAAAAAACCGGCTAAAATTCATTTTCTAGCATTGCTTATTTATAATGCAAAAAGTGACGTCACACAATATGTACACACACCCTCCTCCCCCTAATCACACACCGTCACAAAATTACCGACCCCCCTGCCCCCTAGTGTGACGTCATTTAGGGAAGACCCCCTTGACAATCTCCCCACTTCCAGATAATCCTAGACCCCTCCCAACTTCTAAATACTCCTAGATCATTTCATCAGTACCCAATGACCATATCACCTGGTCCATACTACTGCATATCTTGAACACACATTGTGTTTTAAGCAATCAGCTGACTGTTGCAGTTCGTTTAACAGCAAAACCCGAGCATCGCGTGACGAAAAAAACCCGCTTATTTCCCTTTACTTTGTTACGTCATTTTTATTTCATGCTTTATTTCCTTAAAAATGAATTAAATTCACGGGAATATGTTTTATACATACTCTTGGTCGTTGAAATAGCATCAATAAATATTATGCTAATAGTGTGTTACTTTTGACAGCATGAAACAAATTCACAAATATTTTTGAAATAGTTTTAAAACTCTTTATTCACAAAGAGAAACACTTTAGCTTTATGTTAAATTCTGATGATGTATTTAAAAACGTAAAATGTTGCGTTTTGTAGGAAGTGTTAAATGTGTTTAATGAGGGGTTTATATACATAAAAATCTTTAAAAAATAGCTAGCTATCGAACCCCGAGAGGCGCCTTTAAGAGTATGTGCCGAAGGGTACATACTAATAAAGTCTCCTCTCAGGTTTCGATAGCTACACTCCTAGTTAACTACGTTGTACATTTCCTTTTCGATATCATCAAATTAAACACATCAGCACCTTCAAACTACGGACTACTAAAAGTAATATCACGAGAGGAAAGCCAGTAGCTAAAATTATGACAGTTAATTACAAGTAACATGTTATCGCCATATATATATATATATATATATATATATATATATATATATATATGCATGCATGCATCGTTGTGTATATTGCAGTTAAACAGCAAATAGTGGGACAATATTGTAAGGTTGCTAGGCAGTTGAATTTGTCAAAGTTCTATAAGTCCTACTGGTAACTTTTTTTTTTTTTTTTTTTTTTTTTTGTCTCGCCCATCCGGAAAAAAAAATCTTTCTAATTCCCATGAGATTTTTATTAAAGAATCTAAGAGCGTGTGAGTGTGTTGGTAGTGTCTGGTGGGTGTTGTGAGGAGACGACTATACTCGGAATGAAGACAGAAACTAACATAAACACATGTAAAACCAATTTTAACACTCACACACACACACAAAAACAACAAAGAAAAGAAAAAAAAACATCGAAACTAATAAAATACGCACAAACGTTTTTTTTTTTTCCATTCCTTTATTATAAAGAGCACTAGCAAAATAAATTTAAATTTTTTTCTCAACCTCTCATTACTCATATATAGTTCTTGGATACAAATGTATACAAAACAATAAAAGAGAAAACAGTTATTATATATTTGTCTCCCTTTTATTTGTTACGTATTATATGTATAGTTCTTTCCCTAATGTAATTATTTCTAAATAATTAATTTAATTTTTTTTTCTCAACCTCTCATTACCCATATATAGTTCTTGGATACATATTCTAATTTAAACAGCGTCCAAATGTATACAAAACAATAAAAGAGAAAACAGTTATTATATATTTGTCTCCCTTTTATTTGTTACTATTATATGTATAGTTCTTTCCCTAATGTAATTATTTCTAAAACGCATAAAATTATTATTACGGCACATTACAGTGCCCAAATTCACCTGTGTACAAACAATAATAAACCGGGAGTGATCTCCCCTAAACTTTCTCGAATATTCTTATATAACTTGAAATATAGACATGATTTTTAATTACTTAAACTTTTAAAAATAGAATAGAATCTCACAGAAAAAAGAATTGCGCACCAAGCGAACGCCAAAACAAAATGTGCATAATAGTGCGCAATATTATTAGTACTTTATAAATTTTCATGCGTTTTTTGAGAAATCGAAAATATCGTAAATTAGTACTTCCTTTCAACGGAAATTACTCAAAATTTGACAGAAGGTAGAAAATTAGATCTTTTATTTATATGTGAAATTTCATTTATCTATCTGAAATAGTACTCAAGTTATAGGCTTTTGAAAAATTCAAAGAAGAAAAAGTACCACTTCCGGTTATCGGAAATCGCTCAAAAGTTGATACGGATCTACGATTTTGATAAAATACTTATATATGAAATTTCATCAACCTAGCTGTAACGGTACTCAAATTATCGTGTTTACACAATGACAGACAGACACACAGACACACAGACATACGGACAAGATTGCAAAATTATGTTTTTCCGTATCAGTGAGGTATTTTTTTTTGCACGATTACAAGACTTTTTCTATACGAGAAAGTAAAAAGAAAACAAGTTATTATGTATTTGTCTCCGTTTTATTTGTTACGTTTAAATACACAGTTCTCTCCCGTATGTAATTATTTCTAAAACGCATACAATTATTATTACAGCAACAAACGTCATATTGATTTTAAATAACCAAAAATGATAAGTGTATTAAACATGAAAAAATTTGCTTTAGAACTGTATACCAAGCAATTGTTGTATAACTTAATTTTTAATATTTTCTTAGTGTTTGTATTTTGAAATATGAGCTAACTTAAAAACCATACTTTCCTGTTCAATTGTACGGAACTGTATAAAAACACAAGTTACGTTCACCATATGGAAACTTTATTCGTACTTAATTTAGAGATGGTACATACTTAAAAATAAACGATAAAAAAAGTTGATTGGATGTATTAGAAGCAGGGCGTTCAGCTATTGTTTCTAATGCTATCCAACGCCGCCTCAAAGTTAGATATGGTTAGAGTTTCCTTTTATTTACAAACTAAATCACTAAACTTTGACCTCAATTAATTTAAATACCAGAGCACAAAACTATGGCCTATTAAAACTACTATTATATACTGCATCGATTAGCAAGGATGTAAACTAGACATCTAAAGAAAAAGCACACATTATATAACACGAAATTTTGTTTGAACCACCCGTATATTATAAATTATGATCTGACATAACATGTGTATACCAAAGTAATAATAAAAATATGGTTTCTAAATTAATTTTAAGAATCACAGTTCAGAATACGCCTTTATTTAAAACAGATTTATCTTGCATAAATTATATATATATATATATATATATATATATATATATATATATATATATATATATATATCATAAACTAATACAGTACAAGTGGTAGCTGCAGTGAGGTTAATTTTATTATTAGCTAATACAGTATCGCATCGTGAGCTTTTATTTTATAGGGCATGTGCCCTAAAGGACCAACATCTCTAATAAGACATATTCCCAGAGAACATTACAAGATTACTCATAGGAAAAATACCTAGAGGACGTCTATGTCGAAATTATTAAATAAAGAACATGTAGAACCTATCCTTAGAAAAACTCTACCAAGATTATTATGTAGATTACAGGTAGAACCTAAGATTTGGACCTATATTTAGTTTAGTCATGCCAATGGTATCTGTAGGACCTACGCTTAGAGGACCCTACATAGACAACCTGTACCAAGATCATATTCAATGCAACAACCATTTAATAATGAACAAAATAACCAAAATTTCAAAGCGCTTCGACTATTCACATTTTTATATTTCTATAACATTTGTGAATAAATTACCAAACTCGATCCTAAAAATAAATATTTGTGTCTCAATGTTTCCACTACTAGAGAATAGTGGTTGAATAGTGGTTGAAATAATGTTTTCACTCCCACCGAATAGTGGTTGAAAAAATGTTTTCACTCCCACCGAATAGTGGTTGAAAAAATGTTTTCACTCCCACCGAATAGTGGTTGAAAATTTTTTTTCCCTCCCACCGAATAGTGGTTGAAAAAAAGTTTTCACTCCCACCGAATAGTGGTTGAAAAAATGTTTTCACTCCCACCGAATAGTCGTTGAAAAAAAGTTTTCACTCCCACCGAATAGTGGTTGAAAAAATGTTTCCACTCCCAGTGAATAGTCGTTGAAAAAATGTTTCCACTCCCAGTGAATAGTGGTTGAAAAAAATGTTTCCACTCCCAGTGAATAGTGGTTGAAAAAATGTTTCCACTCCCAGTGAATAGTCGTTGAAAAAATTGTTTCCACTCCCAGTGAATAGTCGTTGAAAAAAATGTTTCCACTCCCAGTGAATAGTGGTTGAAAAAAATGTTTTCACTCCCAGTGAATAGTGGTTGAAAACACGTCATCCGTGACGCGACATTAACACCTGGCCAACAGCCCCAGGCAGGTAAAGCCTAATGATGTATTGTTCACGGTGGGCAAGGGTTCGACTCCCACTCCCACTAACCATATTATCAGCTTCGCTTTGTCCTCCTATATGCCTAGACAAGACTAGACTGGACTGGACTGGACTGGACTAAAAACGTGAACATTATTCACCTGTCAACATTTGTACCTTGATTAAACCACGTGATTATGTAATTTTTCTACATGACACGAACCAATCAAAAACGGCCAATCGTTTAACCAATAAAATCAAATCTCCATGTACATTTAAACTCCTAAAACTTCAAAGCTAAGACCATCAGATCTAGTCATAATTTTAACCAAAATGGATATCTTCAAATATCCACATTTCTTAAAGCTGTGTTGGGATATACTGCGAATCGAGACTAATAAAATCCAAAGAACTGAATTTGACGTGAAGCGGTTCTCATGTTGCCTCACGGACATCCTAGACTACATCGTGGACAACAAGCTGATTGAGAGGGGCTCGGCCAGTGTAGAGGAGTACGGGAGCCTCATCATTAAGGAGTACGTGGAGAGCTGGAGGGTTTTGATCCCGTTTCTGTCTCCGGATAAAATTCCACCGCCAATGATGCGGAGGTTGCTGAGGACTGTTGAGGCGTTGGAAGATTATGTGGTTTGGAGGAATGCTGTGGAGCAGGTGACTGACGATGGTGAGGATTGGGATGATGATGATGTTCGCGATGACGGTGTTGAGGTTGCGGTTGAAACAGCTGGTGATGATGTTGGTGGTGTTAGTGGTGCTGATACAGCCGGTGATGTTGGTGGTGGTGTTGATACAGATGAAAATGAAGCTAAAGCTGATGTTGCAGTTAATGCTGTTAGTGGTGGTGATGTTGAAAGTGATGGCGAGAGTCCGTATGTCGGTGTTGTTGGTGATGATGCTAATAGCACGACTGATGGTGATGCTGTTTATGTTGAGGGTAGTGTCGAGGATTCGTCTGTCAATGTTGTCGGCGACGCAGGTGTATCTGATAATGACGGCGACGCAGGTAATTCTGATAATGACGGTGATGATGATAATTCGAAAGACTTTGCTCTCGACACAGACAAAGCCAAACTTGAGATTCCCATACACTCAAGTGAAATCGCTGATGACATACCAAACGAGACCCCGGATGTTGATTCTATCAGATCAGACTTGTCTAAGATAGCTCTGTCAAAAGTAGGAGAGGACGATAATGATGAGAATGTGGACAATGATTTTGAAAACGAGTATTCGTGTGTGCAGCGGCTGGGAAATCAAGGTGTGGACGATGGTGATGACGATAAAAACATTGACGATGGATGTGATGATTTAACAGAAGAGGAATCAGGCCAGGTGGAATCACCTGTACAGTAAGTCAAGTTTTTATATTTACGTTTTTCTGTATAATGCATTTCTCTCAATTTTCTTGCTTTACTTCTTTCAATTGAAAAAAAAATTGTCACACTTTCTAACCCTGCCCCTCCTAATATTCTGAATCCCCTACCACTCCCCATAAGAGTGGTGTCATTTTCGGACGACCTCTGACCTCCCTTGCAACAATAAGAGCTTCTCATTTACCTTAATGTTTGTTTTTATTTAACCTAAGCAAGTTATTACTGTAAATTTAAAAAAAAAAGAATAGTGAGAAAGTTGAAATCGAGAAATGCAATGATAAGATAAAGCTAAAGAAAACGAAATTTATGGAAGAATAATCGTAGTGATTTTTATTATAAATCAGGGTTTGAAATATAAAACCCAATTGCGCAATATTAAGAAGCTTTCAAGTGTTTGTAAAAGAAAATCCATGAATTTCCTAATTGTCTATTGCCAAATCAAAACAAATGTATATTGTACCCCTCATATACGTGAACATTTCCGTATTCTATCTTGCAATTATTTTACTTTAAGAACTGAATTCCATGCTGTACAGCAGTAGTAATATGTAGTAGTAATATGTAGTAGTAATATGTAGTAGTAATATGTAGTAGTAATGTGTAGTAGTAATATGTAGTAGTGATATGTAGTAGTAATATGTAGTAGTAATATGTAGTAGTAATATGTAGTAGTAATATGTAGTAGTACTATGTATATTTTAAAGGCCTATTCATTTTAAAGCATTTCATTTGTTTACCAGATTTACCTATCCGGAATGCGTCTTATGGCCTGCGTCCCCGAATCTTTTGGTGGTTTGATCTTGCTGATTTTTGCATTGTTAGTAAGTATCTGATTATCTGACCCTACATTTTTAAGAACAAAACGACAATATTGTTACTTGACTATGAAAAATTTTCATAGTCAAGTAACAATATTGTTGAAATAATAACGCGTTTTGAATACACAAATATAGAAAAAATAGTTTAAACAGTAATAGTAAAAGCGTCCCCCGAGTCCATCCAACTATGATTGGGTAGGCGACTTACGTTAAGTGAAGTAAAGGTGGCTGGTCCATAGTGTTCACACTATAGGCTACTTTCACATATAGAAACAGGTGAACTCTACTTCACCTGCCACGTGGGGCCATCAGAAATGGAACCCTACCGCACCGGTAGATTTGGGTCTATAATGAGTTATGGGGTTTGATTGCACGCGTATAAGAATAATTCATAAATTATATATAGGCTTACAAGAAGAACAAGAACTGTATTCTACATTTTGATGTAAACACCACTAGACTCAAATCTCGAACATAACTCGGGTTGTTTTAAACGCTGGCTACTTATGATTTTACTAATCATAACCAGGGTTACTCCCCATGCATCTCTTCGAAAGAAATGGAATTTATTTAGAAAATATATACTATACCAGTGTCCGCCCCGCCCCACCCCCGAAAATTTAAAACGCCCACCCCCTCACCGAAAAATATTAAATGCCCCCCCCCCCCCGGAGAACCCTTCCCCCCTCCCCCGAATAACACCTCTTCCCCCCCCCCCCCCCCTCCATCCATAGAACTGGTCTTATTGAACATTCATTGCTAAGAAAGAGTTTATAATTTTTGATGATTTTTCAAATTTCCGAAGTTGTGGATTCATTTTCGATGAATTCTATAATTCTCTTTCAATGCTAGAAGTATACTAGTTAACTTTAACTGTTTGACCATTAATGTCAAATCATTGATTCACTTCGTCTCAGAAGTTTGACTTAATTTTAGTAATTTTTAGTCCCGTTTTGTATTCTATTCATCGATGACCATCAACATAATTATCGTTATGTTTCTTCGGTCCAATAGTTTTAACACCATAGCGACTTGAATGCTAAATTACATACTTTTTAATTTCACTTTCAAAATGATGGTTAAACCATTAACTTGTAGCTAAAGATGGTGTTATTTATTAGTTGTCTGATTCCTATTATATCAATAGA